>NC_141159.1:130986001-131086001 GCF_053477565.2 Lygodium microphyllum
TCTTGCCCTTCCCCATAATGGCTTAGTTTAGGTCTTCTCAAAAGGAGAGGACGGAACTAGCCATGAACTACTTTATTCAAATACTAGATCTGTAACATGTCAATCTATGGACACAAGGCCAACATTGATTAGTAGAACATCATTTCTCGTAAGCACCTCAGTTTGAGAATTCCTCAATCGGATGTGGCTTGGTCATTGGTGTGAGTTGGTAGTATATGGTGGCTGATGCCAAATGGGACATGTAGCCCTATTTGAACGGAGACTCCTCATCGACCAAGAGTCCATGGTTGTGCCCATTCACTTATGACTTGCCTAAAGCGCCTAGTGTTGGGAATAGAAAGATGGCCTAGAAGCTCCATAATTTGGGGGAGGGGGGTTGACCTTGTGGCTTGCCCTTTGGGACTTAGAAATTTAGAATGGTGATTCGTGGACTGGATTAGTGGTTGTTTTCACCTAAATGGTAATGAGAGAATGTGGCTAGAAAGTGTCCTATGACACCGCAATGATAAGTGGCCCATTGTTGTTGTAGTTAGAAAGGCACCAATGTGTGTGTGTGTGTGTGTGTGCGTGTGTGTGTGTGTGTGCTTTCTATATAAGAAACCGAATAAACAAAAAAACATCTCTTTTGGTATTGTTATCATGTGGCATTAGTTGAGGAAATGGATTAGAGAGGCCAATTTTGGGATGCTACTACCTTTTTGGTAAACCAAGGCAAGTCTAATCAATCTTATCTCTGTTGCTATTCTTAAGCTCATATGAAGTTGCAAGAACAAGTCCCTATTTGGCAACAATGGTCGTCCTCCTGATGAATGTATGAACTCTCTCAAGATAGAGATAACATCTATCCTTAGGACATTCAAATCAAACCATTGGGTTTTTAATATTTTCTTAACAAGTTTAGGTCAATGGTTTAGGCTAGTTACTCACCAAGAAGACCCCTTGCCCAACTTGAAAAATATCGGGGTGTAATGCCACATGTGTGTTAACCGTAAGATGAAAGGCGGCAAAATTGCAAAGCAAATCAGCAAACATAAGGGCATCAAAAGCAAAAAAAAAGTGCAAATTAAGCAAAGGGAGTAAATCATACATTAAATTTTTATCAAAGTCCATAGTCATACAATTAATATTGAGAGCTGGGCATAGTGCTCATGCAAGTTGTAATATTTTTTGTTAGGGAGAAACATCCAAAGCTTAGTAAGGGTACAAACACTAGCTTTCATTCACATGCTAAGGGTTGGTGTAATCTAATTTGTATGCATAGATCGAGAAAGATCAGTGAAGAGCCAAATATGAGAGATGGGCACCTAACTTAAGTGGAAGCCCAAACTCCAAACCCCATGTATAAAAATTAGAAACTTGAGAGCATGCTTATTCTTATTGCTTTTATTCTATCTAATTGTGCTCCATCTTGAAAGTGAGGGAGAGTGAGAGTGTGAAAGCGAGGGACTTGAGAGGGGAAGCTCCTTCCTTGCATGCCCTCTTCTCTTCTTCTCCTTATTGGGTGAGAGGTGGATTAGAGGAGAGATTGGGTAGTCCTTTTTCTTACTCACATTTCCTCTCATGGATTGGGTGCTTGCAAATCGGATTGAAAGTTATGGAGTAGAGGAGGCGGGTCGAGTATCACCGCACGAATCGTGGAACCACCACGAGCCTTAGCTTCATGGTGTCGAGGAGAAAATAAGACAATGAGTTCATTACACCCTTATTAGTTTGTTTGCTTTTGATTTCATGTGGTTTGGGAGAAGAATGGATAGATTGATGAGTACCGACAATGTATAGGTTATGTGAGAGGCAGTTGAAATAATAGGTGTTTCGTTAAGTCTAGTGGTTAACCTTGCAAAAGCTCTGATAATGTCAAAAAACATTAGCTCTACATTATTTGGGCTTTGTGCACAAATGTAGATAGGCAACATCTCCCATCGAAATGCTTCACCCATGTGCAAGTTAAATAAAGACAAAGGATATCCTCGTTGAAAAAAGGAAGCATTTATCAGGACTTGAACTTCCAACATCCCTCGAGGAAACTATTGGCCCAATTACTAAGCCATTGTCACCTTTTTGAAGATATTTGTTAGTGTTAGTATACATGCGAAACTTCTTAGTTTTTCAAGGTGTTTGAGCAGAGAAATGGTAGTGTGCAACTAGCCTCAATACTAGATTATATCACACATTGATGTTGGGATATTTTAGCTATAATACTAGGTTGCATCATTCGTGCTGGAATATTTTATTGGGCGGGAAAATGGCGGTGTGTAATTAGCCTTAATATTTTATGGCGGTGTGCAACTGTCCTTAATACTAGGCTGCATCACCGATGCTGGAATATTAGTTATTCTTTCCATCAATACAACTCCGCATGGAAAAAGAACTTTTAGAGGAATTGGGTGTGCTGTTACGTTTCGGGTCTTTTATTCTTTCTATCGATACAAATCCGCATTTAAAACGAAGGACATTTTACAGGAATGGGGTCTTTTGCGTTAAAATGATATATGGCTAAATTGCGGTAGATTTATTGGTCGGTAGATTGGTATTATTGGTCCCTTCACCTTCAGACGCTTTGTTCTTTTTCTCTCTCTTGCCCGCTTTCCTCAGTCTCTCTCTCTCTCCCTCTCTCTCACGCGTATCTGCCCGTCTGTGTCCATAGCCATGGCTTGTGTTCTCGCATCATTCCTCTTTTTGCAAGTCCCTTGCCTCGTCGCCATAGCCGCCGTGCAGCTTCGTCCGTGCTAATTATCAACGCACTTTCTTCCGAAACCCTAACTGTGGCGCAGATCGTCTTTCCAGCAGGTCGTTGCGTTTCATCAGTAAGCATAAGTTCGAGACAGGCTGATTTTGGCTAGAAATTCGACCTGTCCAGGCTAGATCTTCTGTTTTGTGACTCGCCTCGTCATTCTCTCATATCGGGGTGCAAACCATGACCGATGATGAGTACAGTGCGGTCTCCAGTGACTACGACGACGACGATTGCGTTTCTGATTACAGTGGTGATGACGATGTCGAAGAATTGCACGTTGCTGATGACGAGGATGAGCTCGCCTACAAGGTTGTTTTTGGTGTTTTTGCTATCTGTTGGACTTACGGTGTGCATGTAACGTTTCTATCATTTAATTAAAGTGTCTCTATTGGAAACAGGTTATCACGAGGGATTCTCTATTGTCTGCACAGGTACTGTGATTTTTTCATTAAAATTGCATTTTCCGTCATATGGAAGTATCTGTTTCACAAGTACTAGGCTGTTTTCACTTTGGTACTGTTAATCATGTGTATAATCTTGTTGTTTTTCATCACAACTGGTATCAAATACATTTAAAAATGCAGTCTTTCCTGCATCACTTGCGGTGTAAGTAACAAATCTGGCTATATCCTTATCTCTTATTGTCACATACAGCAAATAATATTGACAAGAGTGAGCCCTCTGACTTTGTTCTGCAGAGCGATGACCTACGAGGAGTGGCAGATATGCTTGGTATAAAGCAGCAACATGCACGCACTCTACTTATTCACCATCGATGGGATTTTGATAGGTTGTGTGAAAATCTGGCTGAGAAAGGAAAGGACCAGCTTTTTCTAGAAGCAGGGCTGCCACCTGAAGCCTCGGCTGGTCCCCGTGTGAGAAGCGAAACCTTGTCTGATCCTTTCACCTGTGAAACATGCTTTGAGGAGATTGCAGTTGAAGACATCACAACCATGGATTGTGGGCATTCTTTCTGCAATGATTGTGAGGAACTAAAATCTTACACATTTTTTCTCTGAGCTACACACATTTCTGCAAGCTAATGCTATCTTTATGTATGTGCACTGTGATGGCTGGAACAGGTTGGACACAGCATTTTCTTGTAAAGATCATGGAAGGTCAGAGTAGGCGTATCAAGTGTATGGCCCATAACTGCAAAGCAATTTGTGATGAGGAGGTTGTGAAAAGGCTTGTGTCTACAAGGAATTCTGAGGCAGCAGTAAAGTTTGAGCGATTTCTGTTGGAGTCTTACATAGAAGATAACAGCAAGGTGAAATGGTGCCCTAGTGTTCCTCACTGTGGCAATGCTATTCTCGTGGATGGAGACCCTTACTGTGAGGTTGAATGTATATGCAGCAAGCAGTTTTGCTTCAACTGTGCAGCGGAAGCACACTCTCCATGCTCTTGTCTTATGTGGCAGTTGTGGGACAAAAAGTGCAAGGATGAGTCAGAGACTGCAAATTGGCTAACTGCTCACACAAAACAATGCCCAAAGTGCTCAAAACCTGTAGAAAAGAACGGAGGTTGTAATCTGGTTGCATGCATTTGTGGTCAGGCTTTTTGGTGAGTAAGTTATTCTTGATATATCTTCGGGTTGAGATATGTTCTAGGGAAAATTTTACTTATTCTTTTTCTGACGGTCTTGTGTTGTTAGTTGGCTTTGTGGTGCAGCAACAGGTAGGGAACACACCTGGTCAAGCATTGATGGACACAGTTGTGGTCGTTACAAGGAGGACAGGGAGAAAGAAGCTGCCCGGGCTGAAAGGGATTTGAAACGTTACATGCACTATTTCTCTAGGTGGCAAGCACATATTCATTCATTGAAGCTTGAAGCCAAACAGAAAGAAGTAGTGCAGGAGAAAATTGCTAGACTAGAAGCCAGTGAGTCATTAGTTAAAGATTACAGCTGGCTGACAAATGGATTGCAGCGCTTGTTTCGGGCTCGAAAGGCACTTTCTTATTCTTATGCATTTGCCTTCTTCATGTTTGGAAATGATCTTTTTAAGGATGAGATCTCTCCAGAACAGAATGAGATTTATCAAAACCTTTTTGAGGATCAGCAGCAACAACTAGAAGGGACTATAGAGCGTCTTTCAAAGGCGATTGAAATGCCATTTGAGCTCAATGTTGATGACAGTCAAGTTGCTCAAGTAAGGTTACAAGTAATCAATCTGAGTGCACTCACGAATACCTTGTGCAAAAAGATGTAAGTTTGATTCACTCACTCTCTTGCTATATATTTCTCAAGTTGCCACATGCAAGTGGTCATAATTTGCTATTTTTTTTGCAGGTACGAGTGCATTGAGAATGACCTACTAGGGAAATTGCAGCTGACAACTCATCACATTGCAAAGTATAGCTCAAGAGGAGCTGTTAAGGCCTCAGAGTTTAGAAAGCCTGATGTGAATGCCAGTCGACCTATTGAGACAGGTAGAAAGCCCTTAGCAGCTTTCGTTCCTTGATGTACTTGCTTGTTTAGATGCTTCTTAGAGTCTTCACTCAGTTAAGAGTAGTGAGTTTGTTGGGTGTAGAATTTGTAAATGGCAGTTGGAAACATTAGAGAATGTTAATATGCTTCCAGGTATAAATGTAGTGCAATATTGTTTGCAACATTTGGATTGGCACGACCAAAAGGCTGAGGTAAATAACATCATCTTTTAGGTGGGCATTTATACACCATGCGCGTTGGTTCTAAGGTAATTCTCAACAAACCAACTGTATATGATACTTGAAAAGGGCTCTAATATCAGGTTAGGGGATATGTTAGTTGTGGGATTACCTCAACCTGCTCACATTGATATCGTTTTGGACACCTAGATGGCCATTATGCGCATTGTTGAATTTGTGTATGCTTTTGAAATTGCCCTCAAATTTGTTTAGAGTTTTGCATGTAGTGGGTGCCAATCAAGGGATGATTTTGAGTCGGACGTCGAATTTAATGTTCTTTATCGTTTAGTTTTCCATACTACATCTTTTACATTGTATCTCTTATTTTTTCAACGTTTTTGTGAGCCCAAATCCTAGTAAAATATAAGCAATGATTGTGTCCTTTAGTGAAGTGCTCATGGTTGCCTAAATACAAGCAAAATTATTCGTTTTATGATATCTTCTATATTTCTTTTTTCCCCTCTCTTCCCCTTGCTCCCAATTTTTTGTGGGTACTTTACCTATCAAAGCTATCACTAAAAGAAATATCTTGAGAACAAGATGATCTATTCTTAAAGAGTGCTTGAAATTTGTCATTTGTTTACAAGAAATCGAGTTATATTGCTTATAAATGGACTACATTTAAGTTGCCCTTCTTTATTTGGAGTTTTGATTATAACAAGTGCTAAGTGAGGGGTTATTTTGAGTCGAAGCTGAATTTTCAAATTTGTGAATCCATGCCCTCGTAAGTATAGACATTGGTTCTCTTTGGTGTTACATTTTCCTAAATATAAGCAAAATCATTTGCTAAATGATATCTTATATATTTTTTGTTCTTCACTCTCCCCCTCACTTATGGTTCAATCTTTTCATTGTTTATGTGTACACTATCGGACAATGCTGTCTCAACTCTCATTTTTAAAAAACAAACGAAGATGTGAAATAAAAGGAGGGGATTGATTTTTCAAGTAGAATATGTGAACGTGTAAAGGAAGTAGGATCATGGAGAGAGAGGAAACGAGTAAATGGAATTCAAAAGAAATGAAAGGAAAACAATGATTTGAACATTGATATAAGGTTGCATTCAATCAATCCTTGCATCTAGTGGAGGTGTGCGAATTAGGTTGGTATACTGATGGTAGAAGATGGGAATCTAATTGTGATATTTTAGGCGTTTTATATTTGTCATTTTCTTGGTGTTTAGGGCGTTTATTGTTGCTGGCCGACTTGACATCATTTATGTCATTGATTTGGCCTATATATTAGACACTCCTTCTCCATAGTTAGTAATATCATCATTCGTTCACCTTCTTAGGTTTTGGTGGAGAGAGGGAGCCGATGTTGGTGTCCTGACAACCAGTGACTCATGTTGGATCTGTACTGTTTCATATCTTGGTATATGGATTCAATTTCCTTAGTATCTCCTTGCCACTGAGTTCTCTTTCATGTGTCTCTTGTGTTCAATAATCTATTACAATAGTTTTCCATGCTTCCATCATTGCATCCACTTTTGACATGGTATCTGATTGCAGGATCATTGTCTGTGCTGTTGTTTCAGGTTTGAGTTTTGACTTTTTGTTTGCTGATTGGACTTGTTTCTGACGCTAACTTTTTTGCATTTTGGGGATAGCAGGCTGAGGTGACTTGTTTTTTATGTAGATCGGTTGCATTTAATGCTGTTCTTGATTGTGTTTTATTGATCAGCCTTCGCATTTTGCTTGCTTTTGTACAGAGCTAGGCATAGTATTTCAAGCTGGTTTTGGCTATGTTTGGTTTGTTTTTTCACTTTGTGATATATTGCTCAGCTTTGTGCATCGGATTGTCGTGTTCTCATCACTACACTCTGGTTAGTGTTGATCGACATCGATATCAGATTCTCTCCGAGGTATCTTTGGTGGTGGGTTGGCCACTCACTATTTGGTTATCCATGGTTCACTTTTGGTGTTTATTGTTGTATGGACTTTGATGGGTTTCTATTTAAGTATCATTATATGGTACTAGATTACCCATGATCTAAGAGAGGGTGTTAGTGGATATGTCGATTCATGTATGAGTCTGTGTATGCCAAAGAGGGCTGGGGACATTCTAGATATTTTAGGCATTTTATACTTAGTCATTTTCATGGTATTTAGGGCATTTATTGCTGGCTAACTTGACAACATTCATGGCATTGATTTGGCCTATATATTAGGCACTCCTTCTCCACATTTAGTAGTATCATCATTCATTCACCTTCTCAGGTTTTATTGATGAGAAGAGCGAGTGCTAGTGCCTTGACAACCAATGATTGAAGTTGGATTTGTATTATCTCATATCTTGGTATATGGATTTTATTTCCTGAGTATCTCCTTGCTACTGAGTTCTTTGTGCAATGTTTTTTGCTTTGTAGCGTCTCTCTTTCATTTGTCTCGTGTTCAACAGTCTATGACAATGGTTTTCTATGCTTTCATCATTGTATGCGCTTTTGACAACAAGCCGTTTCAATGTTTAAAAAACATTGATCGAGCTCATTGCTCTGGCAGACTAACGTGCTTCTTTCTGCTTTGGATACCCTTAAGCAAATGTGTCAAGGGTTCAGTAATATGAGCATACTCCTTAATAAATTTTCAAAAGAATTGTATAAAACTTGAAAAAAGATTTTTCTTGCTTTATAGTCCTCGTAATAGGGCAATTTAGTACTACTCGCATATTTTCGGGATCAATTCGAATGACATCAATCAAGATAACATGACCAAAATATAATAGCTCTGTGCAAAATAATTTGCACTTGGATACTTTAGCAAACAATTGCTCTCATCTTAATAGATGTAAGATGATACCTAAGTGTTTGGTATGCTCCTCCAATGACTTACTATAAAAAAGGATGTCGTTGAGGAAAACTACTATTCACTTTTCTAGATAGAGACAAAATAGATCATTCATCATTTGATGGATAGTTGCGGGAGCATTGGTCGTCAATCCAAAAGGTAGGACAAAAAATTGATAAAGTCCATATCACGTTTAAAATGCTTTTTTCGAGATATCCTTCAAAGCTATTTGTATCTGATGGTATTTGGACCTCAGATCGATTTTGATGAAATAGCTCATATTACAAAGTTGATCTATAAGATCATTCATTCTTGGCAATGGATATTTATTTTTGATGGTCGCCTTATTGAGACCCTTATAAGTGACACATAAGCAGATCGTGCTATCTTTCTTTTTGGCGAGAAGAACATGCGTGTCCCATAGGGATTTACTTGGCTCAATATAACCCTTAGCCAAATAGTTTTGAAGTTGTCTAGCTATCTCATCTTCCTCTATTGGGCTAAACCTGTAAGGTTATTGAGAGAAGGGATGGCTATCATGCAAGGCTTCAATATGACAGTCTAAGGATCCGCGAGACTACAGAAGTCTGTTTGGTAACTCAAATGGAAAAACATCAACATACTCATGTAATATTACATTTGAACTTATATTAACATTATTATTAAAAGAAATCAAATTACATTGATTATCAGATAATTGAACTTTTTCAATGAAACATATATAAGCAGTAACAGTTGGATAAGAAAAACATTGGTGGACTTCATTGTTAAAATCATATGTATATTATTTTTTATCTAGGAGGGTAAATAGTCCTTGATCACATGGAAACAACCATCAAGCTTTATAGAAAGTACATGATTTTAATAATCAATATACAAGAAGTAATATTTTTCAAAGAACCATGTCATGCCAAGAATGACATATATATTGTCAAGGCTCATAAGTCCAAAATCTATGATTTGATGGTATTGTTGGATCGATAGATCCAAGTCTAAAACCATTTGATCCCAGCAATCCACTATAGGGTCCTTCACATTTCAGACATGATAAACTTGGTCAGCAAGTATTGTGTGGAGTTGCAGTCTTTGCATCAAGCGAGAAGTAATAAAATTATGAGTGGAAACATTATTAAATGAAGCTGTAATGTCTTGGTCATTAATATGCCTGTGACCTTTAAAAGATTATGCGGGCCAAAAATAATTTTATTAATTGAACTACCATTGCTATGGTGAGTATTAACAAAACATTCATTGAATAAAATTTCATAAGAATACTTGGAGCCTCAAGAGTATCTATCGAAGTCTTGAAAGTAGACTATTTAATGTAGAATTGGAGTTGGTTTTTGATAAGGGCCTTGCTTTAGCCTTTAAAGAAAGAGTACTTTAATATTTGGAAAGAGTCTAATGAATAAAGAGACGGAGGGTTGGACTTTAATGTATTCAAACACATATAAACATGATTAGGAAAATAGTATTCGTGGACTTTAAAAAAAGTCCATTCGCATTTCCACACCCCCCCCCCCCCCCCAAAAAAAAAAAACGACTTCCACGTGGAGGAGTCATGGAGAAATCATGTTGTGGGGTTACAATGATAGCTGTCACTTCATGATTGTTTAGGCTGCACTAGTTAGAGTGATAGTCGTCACTTCACAATCGTTCGCCTCTCCTTATCCCTACACTTTATGCTCACGCCACCCTTGTTAACTGTGTTGAAGGTTTGCTCCTTTTTGCTTATTAGTGCCTAAGGAATGCGCTATATGATCCCGACCAGAGGCAAGTACTTGCCTAAACAACGCATGCAAACAGTAGTTGGTGTCGCGTTACTGTATTTTTGCAGTCGCCCGGTGTAAGGAAGCATGAGAGCTCTCGATTTGCCACCCAGCCCCACTCAGGAAGATGCTAGAAGACTCAAAACGTGTCTCCTCCTGCTGGCCTTCAATTTCTAGCGAGTTATGCTAATTTATAACTCACTTACTTCCTGAGCCCCTTGAACCCCGTACGAGCGCCCAAGGCCCCCGGATGGTCATCTCTCGAGTTGTTTCCCAATAAGTCCATAAGTTACATTCATTAATGTAACAGCTGGATAGAGGGAATCACATTTTCTCTCTCCCCTCTTGCAGTGGCCTGCACATTTTCTTTCTCTATTTGGAGTTGTGTGCAAACGATAGTCTGGAGTCGTGTGCAAACGATAGTCTAGACAGGGAAAAGTATACTCTCTCCCCCTGTTTGCTGTCACAATTCAAACTCTCTTTTTTCATCTACTTCTTGGTGTTTCTCTTTTCCCAACACTCAAAGCCCAATATACAAGATTAACATTAACATTAATAATAATGCAAACATTGAAATTAATGCTAGGATAAACACAAACATTAAATGTTTAAATGATAATAACATTTGGTACTACATTAATATTAGAATCAATGTTAACATTAATATTAAATATTAAACTAGTGTCAATGAAATTTTTTTGATGTTGATTCGGGCTATAAGGTTTCAGTCTCCAACAATGGTCTGCCATAGCCTAGGAGTGGCAGCTCCTTGGATTCCAACTGTCGGAAGAATTGGAAAAACTCTTGTGCACTAGCATCATCCCAATGCAAAACTTGAGCACGAGTATGAAACATACCTTACTCTCATACCCACCACTCGCAATATGTGCCTTTGGTGTATACCTCTCTCGCTAGCGGTGTCCCATACCACCCTTAACAAGATAAAGGCATACTTGTCAAGTGTGAACCATTGTGGTTCTGTGAGCAAAAATGGTTTTGTGCACGTCATTGGATCTCGTGCCCAATTAAAGGTTGACGCTCTGATACCAATGAAACGTTTCCCTAGGATCCAACATGCAAATGAGACATGACGCAAGCTAAACTCAACACAAAAGGGATTGGATATCAGACTCCTTCCCCAGCCATAGAGCCAAACGGGCTCACCTCCGAGCTTGGGAGCAAGCAACAATCTGGGCCATGGCCACATCCCAAGGGTTGGCGTCCTATACCACCACCCCACAAATTATGTCCTTGGACGTTTGGATGGGAGCTAGTAAGATTAGTCATATTGGTCATGAGACCACTTCTTGTGAATGCAGTAAGGGCACCTTGGGTTTAGGGCAACGGAGTCTTATAAATAGGAATCAAGGCCTTATTGTGCACATTCATTGTGTGATGACCACTCTTGGACTCTTGGCCCATTGGTTGATACGTTTGTACACTAGGATGGTATGGCTTGGTGGTATGGGATGCCAACCTTTGGGATGTGGTTGTGGCTTGGAATGTTATTAGCTCCCAGGTTCGGGGGGTGAGCTTATTTGGCTCTATGACTGGGAGGTGAGTCTGAAGTCTAGTCCCTTTTATGGTGAGTTTGGCTTATGTCATGTCTTGTGTGTAGATTGGTGGATCCTAGCGGGATGGTTCACCACACCATCTTGGCGTACGGATGCGTCGGCCAACGAGCCAACGATGAATGTGCACAATAGGGCCTTGAGTCCTATAAATAGGACTCGGTTGCCCTAACCCCAAGGTGTCTTGGTGCATTTGCACCAAGTCACTTGATGATGACCATGACCAGTGATACTAGTGCCCATTTGGATGTATAGGGACCTAACATAGGGACTGCCTGTAAATTAGGTAATAGGCATTGGAATAGGCTAATCCTATTCTATAAGGATGGTGCTTGTTGAAAGTGGCAGTAGAGCTGCCCACGTGGTTAAGTAAAAAATGCACTCTACTAAAATGATCAATTTGTAGTGTGAATAGGCTAAATGAATTGGTGGGTGAAACGGAGAAGAAACCTAATCTTTATGTAAGGTGCTTGAAATGAAGAAGATTATGATACAAATGATAGTGATAGAGCCCCAATGTCCTTCTTTGACTTAGACTAAGGTAAACCAAGAGATGTGTTGGGGAAGAAGAAACGAATGACATTTCCATGGAATAATGGTTGTTACAAACCTGATCTCAAAGAATCTTTTCAAGATTTTGTGAGAGCGTGCAATGGAAAGAGGAAAGTGAACATGGAGAGAAGGAGATAAAGAGTGAATGTAGGAGAGAGAAGGAATGATGTGACTGCAATGGCTGAAGGTACAAGGTTGTAGTAGTCAGCCCCAATATGTAGCTCTACGCATTAGTGTGGGTGCTAGACGGTAGCAGGGGGATGAGAGAATGAGGAGGGCTGGTTGATCATGAAGGATCAATGTCGAATGACGGATAATTAAAGTGGGAGGGCAGGCTGCTTATATATAGGTAAAAAAGAGGAAAACCCTAAATGTGGTTGAACCCTTGGAAAATAGCCAAAAGTGCACAAAAAGAAATGCACTAATGTGCCCTCCACCTAAAGTGTTTGAAACACATGAAATGATGGACAAAGACAATGTCAGAGCTCCTAATGTCCTCGTCTGACTCTGATTGAGGCTCACAGGTAGGAAAACAGGGCTTCAACTTGTAAACACAGCCAATTCAGGGGCTGGTAAAGGACCAGGAGTGCCTGGAAATCAAGTCCGTGCAATAAATGCAAGTCTGCCCTACTGTTGGCCTGCAATGGAGGCCGCCCAGACGAAATATGATGTCACCAGGTCAAAAGAACTTGTCCAGTATGAAACGCAGCAAAACTGCCCACTTGTCCAGCCAAGAAGCTGCTGCCTAGGTCTGAAATATGCTGCCCAGGTCTGTAATATGGCTGTCCAGCACAGAAAGCAGGCCGCCCAGCTGAGAAATGGACCACCCAGCCTGGAAAAGCCCGCCCAGGTGTTGTAGACGAGGTCTCCCAGGACTGTAATCGGCCACCCAGTGCTAAGACTGCCTGCTAGCCAAAAATGCAAATGTGAGGGGGGTCACTTGCATAAAATGCAGGTCAGAATCTGCATAAAGGGTTGCCCAGCAGATAGGAGCTGGTGCCCAGCAGAAAAACCTGCTGCCCAGTAAGGCAGGAGATGACCACACAAGACACACATGATTGTTAACAGATTCTTGTTTGACTTGTTAAAATATTGGTTGAGACCTCCCGATTTTCTCATTTGATCTCTAGCTTCCGACACAATAGCTTATTCAAAGGGCCTCTCTCTTGAAAGAAGATGTTCAATATTAGTTTGATAAGTAGTGACCTTTGGGAATTTGGTTCTTCCATAGATCCAATTAAATCTTGGATGGGAAGAAGTTTTTAGCAACCTTGGCTCTAGTTGGGTTCCCATCATTGGTTTGGAAATAGCCAAACAAGGTTTGAAAATAAGATGCTTCGTTTGCTCAACACAAGGTTTGTGGAAATAGCCAAACAAGAGTAGCTGTATCACTCCATCATCGAAAAAGAACCATTAAACATAACGTAGTCTGGTTTTGTAGAAGAGCGAACTCTTTGTTAAGGTACCAATGTTATTAAGTTCAATTGCATTCCATTAATTTCTATTTTGTTTCCATTTGCAACCCCAAAAAGGCTTTATTTGTATCATTTATTAGGGTTTGGGTGCCACCCGAGAGAGTCGGAGGCCACCCTAAACAATTCAATGACTCATGTGCCTATAAACAGGGCATGGGCATTCATCCATCTTTAATCCACACTTACTCTCTTATTCATTCTTCATCATTCCCCCATCACACCTTCAACATCGGCCCTCTTACCATTGCTGTCCACAACCCTACCCTGGCCAAAATCTCAGTTCTTGGTGCTGTCCAGCTGATCATGATGCCATACTAGTAGGTGATTTCATTCTGGAGATCTTATTCACATCACCATCAACTCCAGATACTCTAGATTGCTGCATTTTTCATCCACATAGCTTGGTGGCCTGTTCTTCATCATTTCCATTGCTGTGTTTGCTGGTTTCACTCCTCCTTGGAGTGGTACAGCAGATCATCTTCATCATTATTGTGTGTTTCTAGCTCTTGCTGCCACCCAAACACCTAGATGACAATTCCCAACCATTAGTCACTTTATGGAGGCAGCGTTTGCAATAGTTTCATGTTGTCTACAGCAGGTTACACTTGCTTTATTAGCCCTACATTAGATACTTGCGTTTTTGTGCTTTTTTTGCTCTTGAAGGGCTGTCCAATAGTTGCCTCTGTGCAGCCAGTTATAGGAGAGATCTTCATACGATATTATTGCATTTTCTTCTCTAGTTCGTTGTGCTGCAGTTGCCTTGATAGCAGCCATCATCTCCAAGAGATTTCAACATATCCTTCATCTTTAACAATTCTTGAGGATTGCATTTTACTTCCTCTATTGCTGTCCTTCATCTTCCAATGTTTACTCCAAAATTCCTTTGTTCGGAGGATTGAGTTTTTCTCCCTCCATAGAGTAGCCCTTTTTCTCATCGTCGACACCTCTCCTTGAAGGATTGTGTTTTGCTCCCTTCACAATGCAGATCCCTTCTAGGTGTTACCACTTGATCAACTAGGATAGAGCAATCATCCTTGAGCTTTGCTCTATTATATCGGCATGACTCATCCAACATGATTCAATGTTCATCATTCATCATTTTTCTTTTGTGTTTTGAGTTTTCTTTGTCATACTGTTTGCCATACACTTTATGTTTCTCCTTGCAAACCCTATAGCCTCTCATTATGCTATCAGAGCATATCATTTTGTCTTTTGATGCTCTTGACATAGGATCTCTATCCCCATGTTTGTTGCCGTGCAACACAAAGCTCAAATAGACCGTCGACAGTCCAATTTTGTAGCCATTTGACCTATTTAACCACTTTGCCTTCCAACTCGTCTTACCTAATCATTAAGGGGTGTTTGTCTCATCTCAAACGTGGATCTACCCAAGCGATGACAAGTTTGTTATGGGTGGTGTTTAAATGTATTACATAAATGCCCTAGATTGGTGGATGCTAAAGAGCATGTGGTAGAATATTGTGGGAATTACTATAGCTAGCATGAGAGTAGTAGTCTTGGTGACTTTATCTAAAGAGGAAATTCTAAGGCCCCTTCAAACCCAATTAGCAACATGGTTGCCCAAAACGCCCTTTTGACTATTGCTCACTCTTTAGTTGGTGTTTGCTTCTAAAATTTGCAGCTGTTTCATGTTTCCAACAAGCAAACCTCCTCCTCTTTTCATCCTTTGCTGTCTGTACTCATTAGAGTTGGTAATTACTTCTAATGTTACATGTATACTCTATTGTTGAGGAATTGAAGCGTTTTGTTGTAGAGGTTCAAGTTACAATGTATTACTTCTTCATATATTTCTAATATGAAAACATTTCTAGAAATAGATATAAAATCCATTTTCCCATTTTGTTGTTTTGGCCTTGGATTAAAACTCTATTTCGCCACTTTGAAACACATATTTGTTTCTCCATTTTTGAAACTCCAAGCAATTGTGATGAGGAGAGAGTGCATTGGAAATAATTTTTTTACAACAACACAAGATAATTAGGAGGGCTTTCCACTAGATGAAATACAAAATTATGGTGGTGTGCTCTATGTAAGATTGTCTGTGTGCAATTTACTTTGCAAAAAAACTGTGATATTCAACTTCTAAATGTGGATCCAATAGTTTATTTAACTTCCAATTTTTGTGTCTTGAATTGAGGAGCTACAAAAAGCTGACTTATGTCACTCAACAAATCACACGAGGTCAATAAGGTATAAAATTGCAACTCTTAGATGGAAGCTTGGGACCATTAGTAGAGCACAAGTGAACGTCTTTAGTCTTGAGATGAAGTGTTTGAGGAAAGGGGGAATCTAGAAAGACATGGCATAGGCGGACAAATAGCGTAGTGGGATGTCTACACTTGTAATGAGACACAACACAGTGTACATAGTAGAGGGATAGAAAAACTTGCCATAATTTATACTTTCAGATGAGTCACAACATTATGGTGTTGTGTTTTGTTTGAGGTTCATATTTTGTATGAATATTTTTATTTGTTTTCAATTTTACTTTGTAGAAATTGTATGATGTTCAATTTTTAAATGTGCAAAACCAATAGTTTGATTAAATTGGAATCTGTGGCTCGAATTTGGGAGTATTTTTTATTTGTCATTATGGTGATCATTTGGGCATTTATTACTGGCTGACCTAATTACTTTATTGGCATTATTTTCTCCTATATATTTAGGCTCCTCAATTCAGTCATTCACCACTTGCAGATTCCTAGTGTAGGTCCTGTTGGAGAGAGGGCGCCGGTTTTAGTGTCCATGTAGCCAGTGCACTACTCACTGTTGTACGCGATTGTCTCATGTTTGGTATATGGATTCCATTTCTTGAGCATATCTCTTAGTTCTCCTTTGTAGTGTTTTTGATGGCAATCGCCTCTTGCAAGACTGCTTCAACGATATGGGTGAAGCTTTAGATGCTGTACGAGGCTCCCTTGACCATGTGTGCAATTACCCTTTATGGCAAGCTCCAATAGATGAAGTTCGAGCCAAAGGATTCTATTTAGTCATTCTTGCTTTGTGTTACAAGGGTACAGGATTAGCTTCGTCACATGCAGTCCGCCCTTCCAGAGACTCATCTTGCTTTACCCATATGTTCTCCATGTTGCTTGAGCATGAGGTTCCAAAGTGAGCTTCATCTATACAGGTATTACAAGTGCATAGGTTCCAAAGAGGGACTTCTATGATGCATCAAGTGAAGTCTGCAGGTTTTGAAATCTTGGAGTTGGGATTGACTTCTAGTTTCATGATGGGCTGTTTCTTGATAGCAAGCGGGATTGGTTCCTAGTCCAAGTCCATGTGTGGGGACACTTTGGTGGTCTTGGCCAAAGATAGGGAATCCATGTTCTCATATGCTCAGGGGCATTTTTGACATGATGATCATGTATGCTAAAGCGAGGGATTGTTGACAAACACAGAGATTTGGTATGGTTCTTTATTTTTAGGAGTTGGTATGATTGACATCAACATTAGATTCTCTTTGAGGCACCTTGATGGTGGCTTGATCACCTATTGCTTGGGTATCCATGGTCTTATTTTGGATGTCTTTGTTGTATGAACTATGACGAGTCATTATCACTGTATCATTGTATTGTATTAGATTATCCATGATCCAAGAGACGGTGTTAGCAATCTAGTCAACTCATATGTGAGTTTGGGCATGTGCAGTAGTGGACCTGACATTTTAGTGTTATTTAGGTTTTTTAAATTTACCATTATGACGATCACTTGGGCATTTATTGCTATCTGACCAACATTAAATGCTGGCCGACCTGATCACTTTATCGGCATTATTTTGTCCTATATATTCAGGCTCTTCCTCTACAGTTCAATCATTCATCACTTATAGATTCCTAGTGATTTTCCTGTTGGAGAGAAAGTGCCACTGTCACTGTCCATGCAGCCAGTGACTCACTTTTGTACGCGAATGTCTCATGTTTGGTATATGGATTCTATTTCTTAGGTATTTCTCTGAGTTCTCCTTTGCAGCGTTCTTGTGTTTTCTCTTTTCTTTGTCTTCTGTCTTGTGTTCAGTAGTTTGTATATAATCCCCAGGCTTAACACGCTAGGAGAGAGAAAAATAACTGCCTGTTAATTTGGGGAACTCAAGGGATTGAAGCTTTACAATTACTGGACTGATGATATTGTCAGCTGCTTTGTTGTTTTGGTAAGGATTGGGTAAATTAATCCAAGGTTCTAGATGTTTTGGATTGAGAGAAATCAAGGGAGGAATGCTAGTTGATGCGTGGATATTCTGATCTGTTAATCTACTTGTGAAGTTCTATTTCACTGTCGAAATGGTATTATCTTGGGTGAACATGTTTCCTTGAAAGCACAGGGACATTAGCTGTAATTTACAGATCAGAGGTTTTCACATGGTGTGGTCTTTCACACATTGTAGGTCTTCCACCAGAGTAATCTGTTTTGTTACAGAGCTTCTAAATAATGTACCTAAGGTTGAGAATGTGCAGTGTTTTGTAGTTTGGAAGTTGGGTTTCCAACCTCAGTATGTAGGTGTGCTCTATTATGATCAGTCCCTTCACACATCTGGATATAGCTGAAACTGTGCGTGCATCTTTGAGGCTGGGTCTTCACAATCTTTGAAAATTGTTGACAAGGTCTTCTGCTTATCCTGATTTTTAATGATGTGCATTGTGTGTCCAGGAAACAGAAGTCTTAGGGGAGAAGGATCAAGTAGGAAACTTGGAGGGCTGCAGACGGCAGATTTTCGAGAATCTTCCAGAAAGGAGGATTTGTCTTTGCTGCCGGGTAACTCAACTTCAAGAAAGCGGCAATGCTGGGATATTGATTTGAATATTCCTGTGGAGGACTTGATGAGAGTTTCTTCCTCTGAAGATTCAAGTGGCAACACAGGCATTCACCATTCTTTACCAAAGCAAGCTCGGTTGTAGATAATTATTCAGGTTTAGGGAACTTTACTCTGTGCCCTTAGAAAATCTGACTAAAGGCATCTTCTATAGATTATATAAACCTTGAAATGATAACCATTGCCTTAGAGGAGGAGGCAGCACACATGCTCTTAGCAAGCTGTGGTGATAAAAAATTCTTCTCTTGTACCATGCCTTTTTTGTTGGATGGATGGTTTGATATCTCGACGAGTCCTTTTCTTCTCCGACTGCTCTGTAGAAATGAAAACAAATCCCTTCATCTATGCTTTATAACACAGATCAGGAGTTCTAAAAGTTCTCTTGATGGTGACAGAGCAAGCTTGATTGTGGCAAATGTTTCAGCTCTTAAGATGTTTCTGGGACTCGTATGGACCAGTATGTAGATGGTACTTCGCATGACTGACTTTTGAATCAGAACTCCAGAATGCTGATGGATTTAAAATCTAGTATCTTGAATCAGTCTCCAAAAAAAATTCTTACGAGTTAATAAATGTTTCAACCTAGAGAGGATTTCCACACTCCAGAGAGGCTGCAAATTTCTAAAATATAGTCAGTTTGGCTTAATTTGTCTTTTGGGGGCAAATGGGGTGCACATTTGCTGTTTTGTAGAGGACAATTGATTTTTAAAGAATACATCCACACTATAAAATGGAAAGTAAAGTATGAAAACAAGAATATACCATGAATTAAATATTCTTCTTGTTTAACAAGAACTGACCATAATTTGTGTAGTGATGACGCACACCAGAGTTTCATGGTTGGAGCTGTTACCTATATGGGATATTGTCTATTGCGCTAATGCTGTCTAAGCCGGTGATTTGTTGTAAATTACTTTAGCCAAGAAAAACGTGAGAACATATCAAAATACACCACCAAGATGAGTTTAGCAAAACAGGCACAAATAGTAGTTATGAAGGGAGCGAGTCCAAATATATTCAGGGTGAATGTAACTAGCTTCATCCCTTAAGTTGGTTAATGTGTTGATTATTTTGAGGTAAATGTACCTAGTTTCATTGCTTAAGATGGTTGTGAAAAGAGGTAAATGTACCTAGCTTCATAGTTGGAGATGGTAATGTTAACTTCATAGAATATTATGGGTGTCTTTGATGTTGTCCAAGCAAGTTGCTTGTTACATTGTACTTCAATGGGAAGGTACGAGAATCTAGCAAAATAGGTAGATTCCTAAAGAATTAGGTCGGATGGGAAAATATCTCCTAGTAATAGGTCAATTCCTAAAGAATGAATAGGAATATGTAGTTTAGCTTGAGGATGGTGTTTCCTCTTCCTCTTAGAATTCAAGTCGAGGGAAATCTTTGGTGAGCAAGTTGAGGCAAAATTTTTGTGAGAGCAAGAAAACTTAAAAGAGATCCAATTTTATGAGTCAATCATTGGCTAACTTATTTGGTATTTTGAATGGATGCACGATGGAGGGGGTTTTGACCTATATATGTGAGAACTTGGACATTTGTATGACAAGCTTGCCTTACTATTGTCTTTATTGACGATGCATTGATGCTCGATCACATTAGGGAACCTCCTTGCTAATCTTACTGAGGAGCAATGGAGTGTGAGTCTATCGACTAGTATTTTGATAACAAACTTTGGTCCAAATTATGTGGAATTTATGGAAAGAAGGGATGTGACATAATTTGGGCATTTAGTAAATTTGACACATTAAGAATGTCATTTTCAAAGATGTTTTAAAGTGCCCCAACTCTTTTGCCTTATGTAACTTATTCTGTGTTGTGGGATAGCATGTACTTATTGAACAACACACCTCAAGATTAATTGGAATTTGCATTTGGAAGCCTATTAGAAAGGTATTGAAGACTTTTGTGATAGTAGAACAAAGTATATTAACATAATTGAGGTAGAGCCTAGCCTTTTTGCTTGTTCCGTTGAATAAAAGGCATGCATATCATTATATGAATTCTAAATTGAATATAAGATTTAGAATTTAAAATGGAAGAGTGGATCTTATTAGAGGGAGTTTGGCTCACTTGTTTGAAATAGGCTTGAGGGAGGAGTGGAATTTTTTGCAATTGAGTTTATGGCCTTGCCAAGGCTCAATTTTGAGTTGTCCTTCTAGATGCTCAATTTTAAATTTGACCCTGAGGAGAGAGAAGGTGTTATCTTTATAGAGGCTCGATTTGGAAATTGAGCTTGATGAAAGAGAAGTTTGCTTTCATATGAGGAGAGAATAATTGTAGTCTTAAAATCGAGCTTGATGAAAGAGGAGTTTGCTTTCATGTGAATAAAAAATAGTTGTAATCTTAAAGTTGACCCTAAGCATAGGATTGTGAAAGTTGGAGGCTCAATCTTAAAGGAGTAGAATGCCTAGTATTGAAATTGAGCCTAAGACTTCTTAGAGGCTCAAATTGAGAGAGAGAGAGAGAGAGAGAGAGAGAGAGAGAGGCCTCTTATAGACTCGTTAAAAAATTGAGCCTGAAAAGTGAGAAGCTAGAGTCCTCTTGGATGATTGGTTTTGAAATTGAGTAGCATGAGGAGTGAGAAATTAGAGACCTTTAGGTTGCTAGCTTCTTAGAGGGTTGAAGTTGAGCTTGAGAAAAAAGAGGCAAGAGGTCATTAAGTGGGTTAGTTTTGAAATTGAGGCTTAAAAGAGAGAAGTTAGAGTCCTCATATTTGAAATTAAAGAATGAGACTCAATTTTGTTTAAGGATTTGTAAGCATGATTCGAAAATTGAGCATAGGAAGAGCTAAAGGCCTCTTAAAGGCTCAAATTTGAATTAAACCTCATCCAATGTCCTTGTCATTGAAGGTCACCACCAAGCCACTTGTGGCCCAAGAGAAACCTCTGTCACTCAGTGGTGACCCTCCTTTAGTATCCTTGTCATTAAGGGTCATCATCAAGCAACTCCTGGCTACCCTTTGCCCAGGGGTAGCCTATGTCACTCGGTGGTGACCCTTGTCTAGTGTCCTTGTCATCGAGGGTCACCACCAAGTGGCTTGTACCTACCCTTTGCCCAAGGGCAACCTCTATTGCTTGGTGGTGACCCTTGTCCAATGTCCTTGTCATCAAGGGTCACCACCAACCGGGCCATAAATGTAACACAACAATCTTTGTGGCTCCGTGGTCACTCTTTAGGGTCATAATTCATGGTTCATGGCATGCTTGGCTCTCTCCTGTGGAAGGCACAGAAGAGGCTCACTGTATAGTTCTTAGCGAGCTATGTAGGATAGAGAGGCAAATGTAGCTTACAATACCACACCTGCCCTTTTAAAGCTTGGTTTGGGAAATCTATGATTGCTAGGCCATAGACATACGATGTAAAATCTTGGCAATTCTCACACTTTAGGAAATTTTCGAAGACTTTCTCATCAAAATTTTTGAAGACACATATTTTCTCTCGGCCCATGCCCACCATAGGGTGATGATAATTCCCAAAGATTTTGACAACTTGCACCACTTGCGATTGTGGTATGATAAGCTTTTGAATCATGTGGAGATCACAAATTATTGCATGCAAGAAATTCTAATTGTTCCACATCTTCACTGACGACGAGCTAGGTTGAGATCCCCTAATAGACATGAGAGGGACACATGGTTATAGAGAGCACTAAAAGTAATAGAAGAGCTCGAAGAGTCTACCCCACGTTGATGATTCCAAAGAGCACACGCAATACTGTTGAGATTTGAAATCACACCTATTGTAGCCTCTTTGGATAAGGCAGTCCTGGGTTGAGGACATGCATGCTGCAGGAATCCCATAGGCATAGAGGGAAAGAGTGACGAGTAGCCTCGAGATTATGCACTCTACGGCTCAACATTTCAGAAATTGGACGTCGCTGCTTGTTTTTGTGCCTGTTCTGTTCGTATAGTTAAATCTCCCAATTAAGTACACTATCTTGATTTGTAAGTGTCGAGGGCCCTATAAGATGATGGACAATCATACCCATAATTTTTAGGAGATTTCCACTATGAGGATTAATGATTTGCAAGTCGTTCTCATTTCCTATCATGAGCAGTAAGTGCTTACTCAAGAGCATTGCTTATTTGTGCTCATTGGCTTCTTCTATCCTAGTTTTGGTGCTAGTACTTTGGAATTCTTATATTGTTCAATGATTGAATAGGGGCAATTGGAGTCTTATATTATACAATTTGCAAACAAATATATGTTACTTTGCAAATACTATTGGCAAAGGCTACCATGGAAGTCCCTAACAATAAGTATCTACATCTCTCCTTTGAGGTTAGTTTATGTTATTTAAAGGTTTCCTCAATGTTGAAAATCAAGCTCATAAGTGGTATTGAAATTGGCTCTACTTAGTGTAGCTATAGTAGGTAATTGTTACTAGTCGTGTGTCATAATAATGAGTCAACAGTCCAAGACTTAACCCAGGGTAGAGATGTCTGGTCAATTAGTGACCTACTTGCATACATTGTATGTGTGACTTAGTCCTAGAACCTTTTGTGTCTCACACAATGAAAGAATAATGGAAGTAGAGAGAGTACACAACTCTCTACTCATGGCTCCCATTCTTGTCTGTCTCTTTTGCTCTTTTTGAACATGGTACAAGAGCCCAGCTTTGCAAGAGGTGGACTTGACCTTCAAATTGTGAGAAACCCTACAACCACCTGTTTTTTTTGTAGAAGTAATATCTTGCTGTAGAAATGGCTAATTCCCCTAAATTTTTCAATGTGGTCTACAACTTTGCAGAAGAAAATTTTTCCAAATTCTGCATGAATTTTGAGATATTCAATATATACATGTGCAGATTGGGGGTGATAGTGGACAACACTCTTTTTGGCTTGAGATGTTAATACAATGTTTGGCAAATGCTTAAGAATGATTATGGATGGTAAAGATTGATGCATTGGAGCTCGTGGGTGATATGCTGCCGCTGTACCTTACTAGATGAGGGCACAATACATTGATTTATGCTTGACAATGACTACAAATTTATTCTTTACATGCTCCACATGCTTCCATATTGCAATATATGCTGCCTTGAGCATTGTTTGCTCACTTTAAAGCTGGTTTATTGTTGGTTATAGCAGTCCTTATTTGCATGAGATTTGTGCAACTACTGATGCTTATATGGACATGTTTTGATGTTGGGATATTATTGTGATGTCCTAAGATATTTTTGCGTTGATTTGGACACGTGTTGAGCTTATTTTACTTGTTATTTTGCTATTGTAATACAGTTTAAAACCAACACTCATCTGGACAAGTCATCCATAAAGTAGTTTGATATCGATTGAGTACTTCTAGTGGATGTGCTGAATCTTTGGGTGTCATGTACATGTATGAAGATGTTTATGGGAGTTCTTAAACTGTAGATCTGAATTGCATTTGCTATCTTGGAGCTTGGTTACACTACCATTGATTGTGGTAAAAAAACTTGGTTTATGTCTTGAGTAGTTGTTGATGATATTTGCAACTACAACTAGTAAATTGCAATAGGGTTGTGGAGACTGTTTGAAGACACTGTTGTTACCTAGCTGAAAAGACATTACATTGTCTTGAACTCGTAGCATTATGGCTAATGCAATAGGAACTAATAATATCACTCAGATTGTGGGGGAGAAGCTTGACAATAAGAACTTTTCTCTATGGAAGTTCAGAATGCAAAACTTCCTAAATGGAAGAGGTTATTGGGAATTATGTACTAGAGATGCAGCTAAACTGAGATTGCCTGATAGAAATCCTCTTCCAAGTAGCAAAGAGATATAAGTAGTGGATGGAAAGAGTCAATAAAGTTCTACATTAGTTCTCCTTATGCATATTAGATGCTATGGCCATGCAAATCACTAATTGTTGGATTCCAAAGGATGTATGGGAGATTCTTATAAAAAACTATTGTAATGTCACTCATGCACGGAAAATTTAATTGAAGCAGTAGTTCAATAACATGTCAAGAAATGACAAAAGCATGCAGAATTATACCACAGAAATTAAAAGGCCATTGCAGATTAGCTTTCTTCTATTGGATCAAAGGTTGAGGATGATGACATGATTGCACTTATTTTGAATGGCTTAATTAAGGAATACTAAGCCTTTGACACATCAATTTTTGTATGATCGGACCCCCTGATTGGGATGAGTTATTTGCATTATTGCTGCATGGAGAAGTCAAACTTGGCTTGAATACATGTTCGAGTACCTCTCAGAGTAGAGATACTGTCTTTTACTCTAGTCAGAGAGCTAGAGGTGGCAGGGCTTATGGAGCCTCTTAAGGTCATGGTGACACTTGAAGTGCTTATGGATAGCAACAACAAAATGCTTGGCAGAATCAACATGCACAAGGTCAAAGAGGATTAGGATCCTTTAGAAGTAGGGGGAGATCACTTGGAGGTAGAGGTGGTCCTTGGAAGTCCTATGATCAGTCGAATAGAGACAAAGAATATCATTACTATGGTAAGTATGGATATATAGCAAAAGACTGTCATAACAAGTAGGCTAACAAGGCATTAAAAGGTAGCTTACATGCAATTATACACCACAGCAAAATGACGTGGTAGAAAGGAAAAATAGGGTGCTTATGGAGGCTGCAAGAGGCATGCTAAATGAAAAGAATTTACCGAACTGTTATTGGGCTAAAGCAGCTGTAACTGTACCATATGTCTTAAAACAAAACTCCTATAGTTTGTATTCATGAACTTATGCCGTATGAGAAACTACATGGACACAAACCATATATCAGTGATCTTAAATTCTTTGGATGTATTGCTTATGTACATATGTTAGGTGAGAAGAGGAAGAAGTTAGATTTGAAGACTGCTAAGTGTGTCTTTATTGGCTATGCAGCACAAGATAGAAAAGCCTACAAATGCTACAATCTGACTACTCGTGAGACATTTGTTAGCAAGGATGTAGTGTTTGATGACCTGGCTTCATGGTATGGTTGTCCAAATTTGGTTATTTCTGATGGACCAGCAGATGATACTCATGCTAAAATTCGTACTATGGATAGTATCACTGTTAGTGGGTCTATAGGAGACACATTCTCTACTATTAGTCCATGGACGGCGGGCCGCATGCACAGTCATGGTTCTATGTTCTCTGACACAATAAATTAGTGAGGGGGAGATTAGATAAAGGCAAAGGGAAGATGTTTGAAGATGGTACTAGGCCACTTCTAGTTAAGAGTTACCTCACAGTGAGAGTCTTGAGAATGAACTTGGTATATTGTATGTTACAATGCTTGATGTTAGGCAAAGTAGGTATGTACCACCTCATGAGAGCGAATTATTGCATAGTGCATCATAGTGTTAAGAAGGTTAGAGAGAGTCAAAAATCATGTTGATATGCTGACTTACAATGGGTATTTATCCAGATACTTTGCTTACATGACTAAAGTAATGGGTCACAAAGAGGCTGCAAAGTTTACTAAAGCAGTTGGCGATGAGAATTGGTGTGCAACCATGGGTGAGAAATATGTAGCATTGGCTGAAAATAGCACTTGGGATTTGGTCAAGTTGCCTGAAGGCAAAACACCCATTGGTTGCAAATGGGTGTACAAAGTGAAATGCAAAGTAGATGGATCTTTGGAGAGATATAAAGCACGACTGGTTGTTAAAGGGTATTCATAACAGTGTGGTCTTGATTATGAGGAAACTTTTAGTCTAGTTGCAAAAATGGCAACCGTGAGAACGATCATTGTTTTGGCAACGTCTAAGGGATGGAAGCTTTGGCATATGGATGTCAAAAATGCATTTTTGAATGGAGATTTGATTGAGGAAGTGTATATGGAATAGCTTGAGAGTTATTTTGATGCCAGGAGGCATATTTCACGGTGGATTCCGTGAGGTTTTACGGTGGATTCCGTAAACTTTGATGACCGGGGCTCATACACAAAGTGGATTCTTTGTGCGAGAAGTTGATGGGGACGCCTGTCCTTTTCGGGCGTTTCATTAATTTAGTGTGTACATGGGTGATTCCATAGCGGGTGATTCCGCAAAATGCATATTAAATTAATAAACGTTTATGAGTTTAGAGTGCGCACTCGTAATAAATTAAGGTTAGGATTTATTTCTAACCAGTTGATTTATTTATGTAGCTGAAGACTGCTAGGTATTCACTTTTGTCGGTTTAATTATTTTACTAACGATTGTGAATGCTTCAGTTGATGTGTAGAGATAGCAGCAGTTGGCGGAGGAAAGCATTGGAGGATAGCGAGTATTTGATTTATGGATTATATTTTGATGGGCACATACCTTAGGCATGGCGCCTATATTTTGTCACGCCTATTTATTGAGGCGTCGGATATTTATTATTATTTTGTATGCGCATGGGCGCACGATTATGTTATTTCTATTTGGACATTGTATTGGGCGTGCCAGACCCTTTGGACACCGTCCATTAGCTTTATTCCTATTTTGTGTTAAAGCAAACTCAAATGCTAAAAGCTTGCTATTTTGTAATTTGGGCTATTTTTTGAGCTTGAAGATGAATAATACATAAAATACATGCTTTGTGGAGCACTCACACAAGGCATGGGGGGAGATTGCACCCAACTGGTCTCTTGCTCTTGTCGTTCATGCTTTTTACCTTGTAATTTGTGCAAAAAGTAGAGTTCTATTGTTCTTGGGGACCTTCCGGCATTCACTACGCGAGCGTACAGCATCCGATCTGCGCTCCAGTGGTATCAGAGCGAAGCTGAGATCAAGAGCTTCCAATCGCTACCCATCTCGTGCGAAGGCGGAGCTCCTGGAACGATCGGGCTCTACGATCAATCTCGTCGCGAACGGTCGATACAAGCAGATTTTTGGCGATCAAGAACCCCTGTTTCCATCATCGGATCGCGAGAGACTGGTCTGCAGAGGCGGAGGACCACTCCCAACTCTTCTTCATCAAGTCGTGAAGAACAGAGAGATAAGTCACCATTTTCATATCTTCAAGCTTTACAAATTAAAGCTTAGGAAGCTTAAAAGTTTCAAATCTTCATCACGTGGTAACAGAGGGTACCTCCGATTTTTGCGCCGGTTGAAAAACGGCCCCCCCCTCCCCCCCCCCACGATTTTCGCCGTTGATTGTTGATTAAGCTACCAAGCTTAATCACTTAAGCTCTAATCAGCCAAGTCATCACAAACTTCAAGTCACACACAACCAGTCAAGTTCAACAAGTTCTAACAAGTCAAAGTTCTGCAAGTTCCACAAAGCAACTAAGTTCTACAAGTTTACAAACTCTGCAAGTCACATTGCAAGTCAGACAAGTCAACTGGAGTCAAAACTGACTTTTGTCCAAAATTCATAAAAAGGCTGTTCCTGTGCAGAAACTCCGAACTGCAAAGCTGTTCATTGGAAGGTACTCTACTCATACGCAGGTTTGCTGAAGCATTTTCAGCATACGAAGAAGAATAAAACACAGATTTTTCAAAGATTGTGAAAGCTACACCCAAAAATACATAAGCCTTGTATTCCCGAACTTGAGCTACGCTCATCCCGCTAACTTGATTTTGAGTGAGAAAGGTCTTTTGAGTTTTGCAGGACGATGGAACCACATATGGACGATTTAATGGCTGAAGGCGACCTACCTGAACCTACGATGGAGCAAAAGCTGGATTTAATTATGATGCAATTGGATGAAGAACGAAGGGCTAGGCAAGCATTGCAAGTTCAACTGGCAAATTTACAAAGATCGTCTACTGACAAAGAAGAACCTCAATCTGAAGATCTTATCCGACGTACCATCAATGCAACTCTCGAAGCTCAAACCATCCGCAAGGAATCAAAGATAAGTAAAAGAAGTTTCAAATTCCGTACTTTCAATGGCATACGAGAAGGAAAAACTGTTCTTGCATTCATTAGTCAGTTTGACGACTATTTCCATGAGGAAACCTATGCAGAAAAAGATAAAATCAAGTGTGTCACTAATCATTTAGTGGATAGAGCATCTCTTGGTTGGACTGTAGTACGCAAGAGTATAGATTGTCTCGCTACTTGGGAGAATTTCAAGAAGAAGTTTATGCAGAATTTCCTTCCTCCACAATTTCATGAGAAAGCCATTAAGCAATGGGATCTTCTTCAGCAACGGGATCGTGAGCCTATTCCTCAGTATACAGAGCGTTTTTGGAATGCACTACTCCAGTTACGTATGCTTGAAGACGTACCTGAAGCGACACACAAGCGCAAGTATATGTCTGGACTCCTTGGGCATTACTACGCTGAAGTTAACATGTTCAAGCCTGCTACTCTTGAAGACGTAATTTCACTAGCTCACGACACTGAAGACAAGCTGCGAGGTAGAGACAGACGTCCACAGCAATTCCAAGCCAATGGTAACTATGGATCTAAGCAATTCAACTCCAATTTTAGAAGATTTAATCAAGGTCGTTTCACTTTATCATCTTTCCGTAACAATTGGGCAAAACCATCTGCTTTACTATCCAATGTCAATCAAAACCCTCAGCCTATTCCACAGCCAAATCCTAATGTCCCTAGACTTCCTGCCATTGCAAACAATGTAACCAAAGCCAAGCCAATAGTATGCTATAAATGCCACTAGCCTGGACATTTAGCAGCAAATTGCCATTCAAAGAAGCCACCTGCCCATATCAATTACCTTGGAGCAATGAACGATGAAGAACATGAAGATATGCCTGATTTCACGGAAGATGAGGATGACACTACTACTCCTTCGGATACTTTACCAGGTATGCCAACTCCACATTCTTTATTGACTATGAAATGTTTGGTGCATGGAAAGGAAAAGATTATTTTGCATGATGACGGTAGTACTCATGATTTTATTTCAGCAAAACTAGTAAAGGAATTGAAGTTACAGACTGTACCTACGCATTATCGTATCAAAGCAGCATTCTTAGGCACTAGGTATAATGGTACACAGGAAGTGCATGACTTAGAGATTCAAATTGGTCAATACACTGAAAGAAGAAATTTCCTAGTTGTTCCATTACAGTCGAGTGACATTATTTTAGGTATGCCTTGGCGTCACCAGCATAACCCAGATATAGACTATTCCACACATTCAATGAATATTAATTTTCAAGGAAAACATATTACATTGTATGGTATGCATGCATCTAATGTTTTTCCACTGCTTTCGCATACTCAAGCTAAACGTGCATTACACAAGAGTAGTAAATCCTATCTCATTTGGGTGAATGAACTGCAAGTCAAAGAAAATCATATGCACCCTAGGCATAAAGAATTTCTTGCACATTTTAAGGACTGTTTTGCCGAAGACCTACCACCTGGTTTACCTCCTTCACGTCCAGAAGACCATAAAATAGATTTGATTCCTGGCACACAACCACCTTGCGAAGCACCATATAGGCATAACCAGATAGAGCAAAAAGAAATTCAGAGTCAAGTTGAGGAATTACTAAATAGAGGATTGATTAGACCTAGTAGTTCTCCATTCGGTGCACTTGTTCTGTTAGTCAAGAAAAAGAATAATACCTATCGTATCTGCATTGACTATCGAGCTTTAAATAAGATCACTGTAAAGAATAGGTATCCCATTCCTAGAGTTGATGACCTTATGGACAAACTGCAAGGCTTTGCTATATTTAGTAAAATAGATCTTAAGTCTGGTTATCATCAGGTGAGACTAGATACGTCAGACATATTCAAGACTGCATTTAGGACACAGTTTGGTCATTATGAATTTTTAGTGATGCCATTTGGATTGACTAATGCACCTGCTACGTTTAGTAGAATGATGAACCGTATATTTCTGAAATATCAGTATTGTGTAATTGTCTTCTTTGATGATATTTTGGTGTTTAGTCAAAATGAGAAAGAACATTATGAGCATTTGTCATTGGTTTTCCAGGTACTAAAAGATAATCAACTGTATGCAAATCCTGAAAAGAGTGAATTCTTTAAAACAGAAATTGAGTATATAGGTCATATTGTATCATCTGATGGAATTAAAGTTGACCCTAAGAAAATAGATGGAATATTGAATTGGCCTGTACCTATCATTGGAGATACAGGTATCCCACCTAGCAGATTGGTGACCCCTCGCACCACAAAAATGAAGAGCCTCTTTTGAACTCTCCTATTATAAATGTAACTAGCCCTCCCATAAGACCACAACTCGATCATTGGTAGAAGATCGCCTACTTACTCTAGGAGCCCTTCCAATAATGGTGGTCCAAATGGCACTAATGTGGTTCAATCAAACCATGGAAAGCATGGTATTAATGGACAACATGCCTTTAATGGGTAGCATGGTACAAATGCATTGCATGACATGGCCCACACCCTCCAATACCATTTTTTTGCATGGTTTTCTTGGTCTATCATCATTCTATAGGAGATTCATCAAGCATTATGCAACAACTGCAACACCCCCAATAGATAATTTGAAGGTTTCAAAAGAGTTCACCATTTATTGTGATGCTAGTGGTAGGGCTATATGTATTATTTTGCTGCAAGAGCATGGTATGATTGCTTTTGTGAGAGCCATAAGCTTGATGAAGCAAAACATATAGCCTTGACTTTCTAGAATCTATCTAAGGGACCTAAGACCTAATAGTCTCCATCAGTATTCCATCCCCTAGCCAAGAAGTTCACATTGTAATCAATCAAGGATGAGAGTTGAATCATCCCCACACTTGGCTCAAAGGGAGTGAGAGACTGAGGGGGGGTTGGATTCAATCCATCTACCCATAAGCATAATCTTAGCTCCAATATCCAAAAATGAACCTTAGCCAAGATCATAAGACCTTAACCCTATGCAATCATCATTCAACCTTGTTTCTATTTCCTTCACCCATCCATAGAATAGCTGTTTTTTTTCTTGAATGACCATCCACCTGCTTTCTATGCACACATTTGGTATGCTTAGTTGTTTAGTTAGACCCTACCACACTGTGAGACATATAAAATAACTTAGTTAATCCAATTACACATAATTTGTTTTATGCCTTTAATCATAATATAAAAGCAATGAAAATAATATTTTCAAAATAGTATAGAAGTCAACTTTCATAAACCAGTCTCCAACCAAGACTTTCGTGATACTACAACTTGATCCCGAATATACCTCCTTCCTTTGATACCCCACCGTTGGATGTCTCTATCAAGAATTGAGTGGTGGGGGGACTTGCTTGAGCTGCTGCACCAAACACACACTGTATACACAAGAGGAAGCTCACTCAAGAACACAAGAAGAGAGATGGAGGCCAAAAGGTTTTCTTGCTGATTTTTTCTTCTTCTTCCACACACTATACAATGTACACAAAGTATAGATAAGATACAACATAAAGGAAAGTGGCCTACTAAGTTAAATAGTGCATAACAGACTACACTAATCGACTAGCGCTATATCTTTGCCAGTTGTAGGTAGGTGTAACAAACTTAATATAATACGTGATAATTCAGTGGCCATGTAAGTATCATAATGACGATCAATGTGTTAAGTGTAGACATGTGGACCCATCTAGCGAGACGGTCCATCATCAATGTCTGCACATGTTGAGCTTGCCATCTCAACACTCCCAGTCAAGCTCAACTCTATATCTGTAATTCCAAGTAAGCTTAAAAAATTTTGAAGCTTCTCTGCACCCAATGCCTTTGTGAAAGTGTCAGTTATCTGATCCTATGTGTTGACATATACCAAGTCAATCTCTCCTACAAGTACCTTCTCTCTCACAAAGTGGTAGTGCACCTCAATGTGTTTTGTCCTAGCATGGAACACTAGATTTCTAACTAGCTGTATGCTACTCATGTTGTCACAATGAATGACAACTAGACCATCTCCCTGCACATCCAAATCACCTAATAGCTTTCGCAGCTATATCACCTCACATGCTGCCATAGTAGCACCTCTATACTCAGCCTCTGTACTCAATAAAGCAACTCATAGGTTGCTTTTTGCTGTTCCATGTAACTGCTGCACTACCAAGGGAAAACATGAATCCACTAGTAGATCTTCTATCTGACATGCAACCAACCCAAACTGCATCTGTGTATCCAAAGACCTGTACATCCTTACCTGCCTCATAAAAAATTCCATAATGTAAACTGGACTTCACATGCCTCAATATATGTCTAATTGCATTCAAGTGAGTCAGATTGAAGCCTTCAACACGTAGATTGGGGATATGCCTTCCATCTGTAATGATCTTGCCCAAATTAGGAAGGCACACTTGATGAATCAAAGGGGCGTTAAAAAATTGAGTCCCCATGTAAGCTCTTAGCTTAATCATTAACCTTGGAAGTCAATCGGTTCAATTTTTGCATATTTACACTACTCAAAAGTGGTTCCGGACTAGATGGAGGGCCAAACAAGCTCGGAATCACAAATGGACTAGATGGCTAGCTTCATGGCATGGAAATCTATCAACTGGCTTTCGTTCCATTCGTTCCAGCTCATGGATCTAGTAGCTACTTTATAATGCGAAACCTTGCAAGGATTAAATGGGGGGTCAAATGATATCCGATTGATGAAAGGAGACTTGTATTGAGTTATTAGCATCGAAATGCATCTAGGAAAACTCTAGCTCATTGATCTATGCTCGACTCATTTTCCATGAAAATTTACTATTTTACACCTCCCGGGCTACTTTTGTGCTCAAAAAATGGGCCTCAAAATCCAGGTCTCATTTGTAATAAGTGGCTTCATGTCCAAAGTGTCCACGGTTGGTGTAAGTGCACACTGACCTTGAGCACTTTGAAGAGCGATATTCCTTGCCACAATCTTTACAGCACACATTTTGGCAATAAGATCATAACAACTTCAAATTTTCAACCATCTTCAAAACTCCTACTACTTTACATCTACCATGAGTTCTTGCATCTCCTTTATCTCAACCTTACCTCATCTTGACTAAGGATCCTATTAGTTACTTATGGCCTTCTTGTCTCTACTTCTTTTTCTCATGCGAATAATCAACTCAAATAGGTTTGTCTAGCACATCATTGATGTTGGAGTGATTAAGACCCAAATTTCTTGCCATGGTCTTGTAGACCCTTTCATCATGGATACCTTCCTTACAGTGATGGTAGTAGGTCCCTTTATAATAGGGTCTCACTTAAAAAGGCTTCTCACTTTGGATACATAGTCTTGCATACGCTCCTCTTCTTGTTGCTCAATGTTCATAATTTGCACAATGAGATTATTGCTATAATTGTGACATGAATGAGGCATTTTTAGTGGCATCAAGACCAATGAACTAGATTAGTCCGTTTTTCCTAGGCACAATTTGAATGCTTGCACATGCTTTAGCATCACCCATAAGGTTCTTTGTCTAGCATTGCATTGCTATGAATGACGTCATTGTATGTTGGCTCAAAGAAGCAAAATGATGAATATCACCTTGTGAATTGAACATCTCTAAAAGGAATTGAAAGTTGAAGGATGTTATATGTGAGCTTAACTTACTTCAAGATATTCAAGTCATTCCTCCTTGATAGGGCATTATTCATGAAGTATTTAAATCTCCATTTTGTTGAAATTGTCTCCAAGGCATGCTACCATAATATTTGGGGTTGGATTTCAATATTATTAGAGGTGAGATGGAATGAAGAAAATTTGGAAAATAAGGAGAAATATAATTGTCAAAATGTTATCAATTAGACAATCAAAGTATTTGCACGTATATTCTTATGGAAATGTGCAATGAATCTTGTGTAATGCGTTAGTTAAGGAGAATGCTTTCATATGTGCATACTATGTGTTAGGATCCCTAACTAGAAAACTAGAGATGTTAGTGGCTGCTTTGAGTCGATGGGTAATGGATAGATGTCCCAATGACCCTATTCTAAGGGCCGGTGGCCCAATAAGTCAAGTGACTTTCTACATGTTAAATAGGACTAAAGCCAATTGCTCATATCTATGTGTTAGGTTGAGACTTGAGCCAACAATTTTTTAGGAGGCTGAATGTGTGACTATGTTGTGGCTAAGGGGTTGATACTATGAGAGTGTGCAATGGAAGAGAGTGCCCAAGGTGTTAGTGAGGGTACTAGGTTAGGCTCATGACACCACCGCAATGGAGGCGGTGATGACAAAGACAATGAAGGTGACAGAGAGTATGCATCTTGTTGTAGCCACCTAAAGGGGAACTTGTAAGATAGAAAGTGAATGACTACCACAACTCCAAACCAAGGAAGAAGTGTAGACTCCCAAAATCCATCTGACAAAACTCATGTCTCGAGATCTCTCAAGTCTAATCAACCTCCTGTAAAACATTCCATCTAATAATGAGGTCATCAACATATAAAAAGATCAAGATACACCAAACACCCTCAACCTTGTAATAAAGGTTGGGGTCATGATCTGATCGATAGAAGCCACTTTGTAAGAAGAATTGACCAATCCTTTGGTACCAAGCTCAAGGAGCTTTCTTCAATCCATAGAGGGTCTTCTACAACCTATAAACACGGTCTTCCTTCCCTTTCACAAGAAGACCAAGAGATTTAGAAATGAAGATTTCACATCCATCTCAAAAACATGCCAATGGTGATGAGCTAAAAGCTTAGCAACTATAGTAGGCTCATGGTCCCGAAAAATTTGTAACATAAGAGCATAGTTTGCATAGACTGAAATATCCTACTAGACCTAAATCCTGGCTGATTTATGTGGGCCAATAGGTGTCTCAAGGAAATGAGTAATCCCTGACTCTTGCATGAGGTGCAGATATCATTGTAGAGGTGATCAACCGCCAAGACCCACGGACCACTTATTATTTCAAGCGTTCCAAGCCGAGCACTAATAGCTACCTCTCACATAGCCGATGCGCTATCCATCTCTATGAGTGTAGTGAGCTTACCTACATGCCTGATCGAGTTGCCTCCTCTCTCGAGCACTTTGGCAGCTCCACCATCCAAGTGCAAGCTTCAATCAAGCTCCATCCTCAAGCTCCAGGCTCCAAGCTCCATTGTCGTGAGCAAGAGAAGAGAAGAGAAGAGAAGAGAAGAGAAGAGAAGAGAAGAGAAGAGGAGAGAAGAGGAGAAGATGGAGAGCTTCTCCACCATGGTCCCTCACCCTCACACACTCACTCCCTTTCACTCTCACACTCCCTCTCTCAAGCACAAGCTCAAGCAAGCAAGAAGAAGAAGAAGAAGAAAAAGAAGAGAGCTACTTTTGGCCACACACAAGAATGAGCTCTCATTCATCTTTTGAACTTTATATACAAGCCCCAAATCCCATTTGGGTAGTGATCCCCTTTTTACATGGCCGGCCATAGCCTAGGCCCTTTTCCATTGCCCTCCTATCTTCCTAGCTTCCTTCCTACCACCCATCTACCTTTACAATTTGCATGGGTGAGAGCCCGGCACTTCTTAAAATAAATCATAGTGCGCCTTGCACTCTTTTACAAAAGTTTTGACTTGCACTTTTTCTTGTGCGCCTTTCTCCTTGATTTAGGAGTTTTTTGCACTTCTTGTGTTTCCATATTTTTCTTGGCGCCCCTTCGTCTTCTGTTTCACTTTTGCCTTGGCCTTGTCCTCTACTTTAGAGTTTTTCGATTTTCCACCTTGTTTAAGGGTTAACATTACTCTCCTTCTAGACGAGTGCCACTCCCATGGTACTTGCGGGTGGTGAGGGGGATGGTGGTGCTGGGTGGCCAGGGGTGCCTTGAGGTTGTGGATGTATCATGTTGAGGGCATGTTGGAGGGATTTTTGGAGCTGGAAGGCTCCTGATGTTGGAATAAGCCCTGGTATTGGAGGGATTTATGGAACTAAAAGGCCCTAGCATTGGGTATGATGCATGGTGTTGGAGGGATGTTGAGGGGTGGGTCCATCTTTGAAATGCAAAATGGTGTTAGATGGGTCCGCGCTTAGATGATGGCGTCTGGACAGATCCTTCTTTGAAATTTAAGATGGTGTTAGACGGATCCGTCATTTAACTCTCTGTGGCTAAGTTCACTTGCGTTGTGTTGGGGTAAAGGTGCCTCGCCGTGCCGCCCCGTGTATTACTACACTGACAGTACCCACCACTGCACACTGCAGGTGGCAGGCACCCATCACGTCACTTTATTCTTTACATTCATTTTAGTGACTAGTAAATATAGGAAGGCCCGGCCACACATTGTGACTGTTGGAGTTCCCATTTCTTGTCTCTCTCTTTCTTGCTCTTGCTCTCCCGCCATAGCTCACGTGCAAGCTTCGATCCTTCTCACCTTTCAACTGGTATCAGAGCTTGGCTTCCTCTTGCTCGAGCTCAACTCGGTGCTTCTCTACCTTTGCATCGACTCCCTTCACGCATTGGGTCTCCATCCTGGCAGCCATAGTCGATCTCCCAAGCTTCCGACACTCCCCGGCTTCCCGAGCTCCCTCCCGGCATTGTTGGGCTTCTTCAGGGCCTTGCCCTTGAGGTATTGCATCATTTTTTGAAGGGTTTTACTTTAGTTCTCAGTTTTAAACAGGTGGAAGAAGAGGGGCAGCCATCATTTGAAGCTTCCCCGGGCAGTAGTCCCCCCTTGTGCTCCATGTGATTTGAGCCCACTCAAGGCTTCTTGGAGCACTACTAGTGCCTACCTACCCTCCCCATTCATCTTCCCCAGCACACGTGGCAGTCCAGGACTGCTCAGAGATCACGCAGGCTGCGCCCTGTTGTGGCAACACTTTACACACGTGGCATTCCTCTTCCTCCACCTCCCACTTCCTCCTGGAGCTCATTGGGCACTCAATAACCACCTTGGCCTTGCTCTATGCCTTTGGTACTGATCTATGGCACTTAGCCTTTGAGATTTGAGCTCCACATTTTCAGATAGGCTAAAAATCACAGGTCTACATGCTGTAATACAGGGCAGCCCCTGCTTCTCATGCCTGAGATAACTGGTGATGGTCTGATCATGCCCCTTTTGTGCTCGGTAAATGCCTATATGGTTGGGGATGATGTGCCATTGTTTGGATAGGCTTTTGGAGCTAGATTGAGCCCTTGTTTGCTCAGATTTTTATTGTTATACAGTACTGGAAACAGGGCAGCCACACTTGGCATTGGAATTTGATGCTTATACTCTACTCCGGTTACCTTTGTTTGATGCTCGTATGCGGCCTACATGATGCCTAGTGCCTTGGGAATGTATGCACATGATTATGCCATGATTTTGGCTTGAAATATTGGCTGAAATTTCTCAGTTTTGACAGTCAAACTTGGCTGTAATAATAGTGGGCTGAAGGTACTTTGGATGCTTTGTCACTTACCTATTGATACCGGATGTATGCTTTGGGATTTGCCATCATGTATCTGACATTTGGGGATGACTTTGAGCTCATGTTTGAATCTATGGAATGTATTTGAGCTACGCATAAGCTCCGTCTTGGTTGGTATTCACTGGCATTTGGACCGACTTGGCATGCTCTTGGACCGCTTATGCCTCATGTCCATGCTTGACAGTTAGGCTTCATACATTACATGCTTTGGTTTATGATATATGCCGCTTGGTTCGTCTATGCTTTACCGACATTGGGAGCTTTGCCTTGGATGTATTTAAGCATTTTCGACTCAGTTTGATCATTTACTTAGTTGCTATCGGATATCATTGAGTTGACAGAGATCTTATTTTGGGATTATGTATTGCTCGTTGGTTGCTTCCATTAGTTGCTTCATGTATGTCATGCTCTTGGGATGCGTATGACGCATTGACTTGGTCACTTGTCACACTGGTACTTTGTCTTGGGTTGCTTGAGCCCTTGAGCTCGTTTGTATGCCTTTTGTGCCAGTGGGAGCATCTTGCATGCTTACTTGACCTTGAGCAGGGATTACATGCTATTGGAGCAGTTACATGTATTGGACCAGTCTATGTCATTGAGCAGTTACAGATGTATTGAGACTTTGGGATTATACTCCGACAATTGGATGTTGCATTGAGTATATGTCTTGGTTCACAGGATGCTTATGAACCGAGTCTCAGTTTTGGATCCGCTTTCTTTTGAGCAAACACCTATTTGTGTTAGGTTTTGGCAGTTGCATGTACATTTTGCCTAGATTGTATGGGGGTGTGCCTCTTACCGGCAGATGCTATTTGACATCTCTCGGTGTTATGCTCATGTATTTTCACTGTCATTTGGCTTTGCTTTGTCCTCTTTATGCCATCTTTGGACCTAGCATTGTTTAGTTGACATTAGATCCAGTTTTGGGACAGTTTGCTCTCATTATTGCAGTTCTAAAATTTATTACAGCAAGCATTTATTGGTGGATTGAGCAGTATTTTTTATGCTGAAATATCTTGATTTAGTGTACCGCACCTAGTACTAAGTGGGCAGCATCTTTTGGCACACTTTTCTTGCCATTTGGAGCTCATTTCAGTGGATTTTGGGCATTTTCTGCAGTAAAACAGCAAGCAGTTTTACATTGTCTGTGCATTTCCAGCCTGCATTATGGCGTCCTCTTCGACTGCTAATGCCATATTTAACATCGCAAAGTTGGATGGTACCAACTACTCTTATTGGAAGAGTCAAATTTGGCAGGTCTTGGTGCAAAAATCTCAGATTAAGCCACTTCGGTTGAGTGGGGAGTAGCCTGAAACTATGAACAATGACGACTGGATTGAACTTGATGAGCTATGCAAGTCCACGATTGTATTGTCTCTCACTGAACAGGTACATTATAATGTATTTGAGGAAAAACAGAGTGCATGAGATCTATGGAATAAGATCAATTATCTTTATGATAAGCAAAGTCCAGCGAGTCAGATGTACTGGTTGAAGCAGCTTATGGATCTACACATGAAGGATAATGTGATTATGTCTGCTCACTTGAGCCAGTTCCATGCTATACTGAAGAACCTGACTTCGCAGGATATCACCTTTGGAGAGGAAGTAACTCCTCTTTTCTTGCTTGGGACTCTGAATGAGTCATGGGATGTATTCCGCACTGCCCTATGTGCCTCTAGTGCTACTCTGAAACTGAATGATGTTGAGAGTGCTCTTCTGCAGGAAGAGGTTAATCGCAAAAACCTGGATGCCTCTCGTGTTTCACATGCTTTGACAGTTAGAGGCATGAATGATAGGAATGATTGTGGTCATGGCCGTGGTCGTGACTCACAGAAGGGTTGGTCTAAATCTCGTGGAAAGTCACGTAGTAAGTCGCGTGGGTGCAACGCTAATGTCACTTGTCATCGTTGTGGGAAAAAGGGTCATATCAGACCACAGTGTCATGAGTTGCGCAATGAGAAGCGCAAGGATAAGGGGAAAGAGAAAGTGCAGGAGAAGTCCTCTGATTGCAGCATAGTACCTGCGAAGTCCAGCGTCAAGATTGAGGAAATTAATGTCACCCAGATCGAGGATTTCGATGGTGATGATGAATTCATACTTGCAGCTAGTTCTTCTGATGCCTCACACTTGACTGAGACACCTAGTATATATGCACAGTGCTGGTTATTGGATTCAGGTGCGTCCTTCCATGTGACACCTTACCGTGAGTGGTTTCACTCTTACCGTGCTGTATCTGGATCAGTCAGACTTGGAGATGACAGATCTCTTGATATTATGGGCTGTGGAGATATTCAGTTGTTGTAGTTTTCCACAGGCAGTTCCTTTTTGCTCCGGGATTTACGTCATATACCTGCGCTTACACGCAGTCTTATGTCTGCAGGACAATTGGATGATGCAGGATTTCATGTATGTTTTGGGGATTCTGCCTGGAAGATTACCAGAGGCAGACTTGTGCTTGCTGGAGGCGCCAAGGCTGGCAGCCTCTATCCTCTTATTGTATCTGGGTCTTCTGTAGACCATGTTTTGGCAGTGGGTTCTATCCCACATGTATCACTTTGGCATGCCCGTTTGGGGCATATGTCTTTGAAGGGAATGAAAATGTTATCTGGTTTGCAGTATCTTTCGCCTTTGGACTATGCACGTTTTGACTCGGGTGATCATTGTCTTTATGGTAAGCAAAATAGGTCTACGCATAAGAAATCGTGTAGGCCATGCATGAGTGAGCCCTTGGCTTCGGTGCATTCAGATGTTTGTGGGCCCATGCCATGTATGTCTATGGGTGGCGCGAAGTACTTTGTTACCTTCATTGATGATTTTTCTAGGAAAGTGTGGGCGTATCCCATAAAGCAAAAGTCCGATATCTTGGCAGTCTTTCAGCGTTGGCTTGCTCTTGTTGAGAACCAGAATGGGTATAGGCTGAAATGCCTTAGGAATGACAATGGGGGAGAATATGTCTCACGTGCTTTTGAGCAGTTTTGTGATGACAAGGGTATTAAGAGTCAGTTGACCGCCCCTTACACCCCACCCCAGAATGGTTTGACTGAGCACATGAACAAGACTATTCAGGAGCGTGTCCGCTCTATGCTTAGCCATGCAGGCCTACCACAGAGCTTTTGGGCTAAGGCAGTTAGTACGGCAGTGCATGTCATAAACCGATCGCCTTCTAGTGGATTGGATTTCCACGTTGCAGAGGAAGTTTGGGCTGGTAAGCCACCCTCTTATGCACATCTCCGTGTCTTTGGATGTGAGGCATTCTGCCATGTGCCCGAGGACAAGAGGAGTAAGTTGGATCCAAAGAGCATTAAATGCATCTTTCTTGGTTATGGTGATTCAGGAGAGATGGGCTATCGCTTATGGGATCCGCAGGTGCGGAAAATAGTACACAGCCATGATGTAGTCTTCCATGAAGACAAGAAGCACAGGCAGCCTGAGAAGGTAGTTGAGATCCATAGAGTGATCTTTCAGGAGGAGCCTAGAGCTCCTGCATAGCCAGTTGGACAGCCTACAGCTGCAGCAGATGCTCATGGTCAGGGTGTTGGACAGGCAACTGGGCAGGCAGTAGAGCCTGCAGTGAGACGGTCTGCTAGAGACAAACGTCCACTTGATAGATTTAAGCCCTCTATGTATTATGTTTTGGTTACAGATGCATGAGAGCCTTTCACTTATGATGAGGCTATGCGCAGGGGTGACAGTCACTCCTGGGAGAGGGCTATGCAATCTGAGATCGACTCCTTGCATAAAAATGAGACTTGGGATTTAGTTGCCTTGCCTAAAGGCAAGAAGGCTTTGCCATGCAAGTGGGTGTACAAGCTGAAAAGTACCCCTGGACACCCCAAGTCGGCATACAAGGCTAGATTGGTAGCAAAGGGTTTTAAGCTGGAGCATGGTGTAGACTTTGATGAGGTCTTTTCTCCTGTGGTTAAGATGACCACCCTGCGCTTGGTCTTGGCTTTGGTTGCTCAGCTTGACTTAGATCTATATCAGATGGATGTCAAGACGGCTTTCTTACATGGGGACTTGCATGATGAGATCTATATGGAGCAGCCTAAGGGCTTTGTAGAACCTGGTAGGGAGCACCTAGTATGCAAGTTGAAGAAAAGTCTTTATGGCTTGAAGCAGGCACCTAGGGAATTGTATCATAAGTTTGATGCCTTTATGCAGTCACAGGGCTACAACAGGAGTGCTATGGATCCGTGTCTTTACATGAAGAAAGCCCGTGATGGTTCATTGCTTATTTTGGTACTCTATGTGGATGATATGCTGATAGCAGGGAAAGCTCATGATGAGCTAGATGCTCTTAAATCTCAGCTGAAGAAGAGCTTTGAGATGAAGGATTTGGGACAGGCCTCTCACATATTTGGTATGCGCATTAGACGCGACAGGCATTAGGGACTCCTCTACTTGTCACAGAGGGAGTATATTCATAAAGTCCTTGAGCGCTTCTGCATGCAGGATGTAAAGCCTATTGGCTGTCCATTGCCTTCTTATGTGAAGGTATCACAGGCCGATTGTCCCGCAGACAGATGAGCAGAGGGCCGAGATGGCCCAGATCCCTTATGTTTCAGCTGTGGGAAGTTTGATGTATGCCATGATAGCCACTCATCCAGATATTGCCTTTGAAGTTGGTGTTGTGGCACGGTATATGGCTACACCTGGCAGGAAACATTGGGATGCCGTGAAGGGTATCATGAGGTACCTAAAGGGCACAACAGATATGTTTATTTGCTATGGCAGCCAGGATACAGGGGTCTGGGATACACTGACTCCGATTATGCAGGACATGCAGATAGTAGGAAGTCCACTTCTGGCTATGTATTCACCTATGCTGGAGGTGCTGTCTCTTGGATATCCACGGTTTAGAAGTGTACGGCTTTGTCTACCTGAGGCCGAGTATGTTGCAGCCACTGAGGCTTGCAAGGAGGCCATATGGCTAGGCCGTCTAGTTTGCTGACCTTGGGATTGATGCTATACCTACACTGCATTCGGATTCTATGAGTGCCATTCAGTTGGCTAAGAATCCGGTCTTCCATGCGAAGACGAAGCACATTGAGGTGAGGTATCACTTCATACGTGGTGTCGTGGAGGACAAGTCTGTTGACCTTGTCAAGATATCCACTCACGAGAATCTTGCAGATCTGCTCATGAAAAGCCTTACTACTGAGCGCTTTGCCTTCCTAAGGAGATTGATGGGCATTGGATGAGATGTTGGCTTTCCTCATCCCCTGTACCTATGTACAGTTGTACTGTCTTTTTTCTTTTCTTTTCTCTCTCACTGGGGTAGATTCACCTTTAAGTGGGAGGTTGTTGGGGTAAAGGTGCCTCCACCGTGCCGCCCCGTGTATTACTACACTGACAGTACCCGCCACTGCACACTGCAGGTGGTGGGCGCCCTTCACATGACTTTATTCTTTACATTCATTTTAGTGACTAGTAAATATAGGAAGGCCCGGTCACACATTGTGACTATTGGAGTTCCCATTTCTTGTCTCTCTTTTTCTTGCTCTTGCTCTCCCGCCATAGCTCGCGTGCAAGCTTCGATCCTTCTCACCTTTCACATAGTTCCAAATGAGCTTCTTCATTCACTTTCTGATCGGGGCTATCGCATCCACCCCTTGCGTGGGTGCGCTTTGCCGGATGGCACGAGGCATGGGATGGGGAGTGCATTGCATGGATGATGGGGTCTTTGAAGCTTGTGGTGGGGCCTTTGCTTGTACTAGGAAAGAAAAGAAGGTGCACTACCTGGGGTGTGTATGCCTGCCCATGGAGTGTGTGGTGCCGATTCTTGTGGAAATGGGAGATGGGTCTACCTTGGGTAAGCCCTTGGTGGTGTCCCACACTTGAGGACCAAGTTGGTGTAGATGGAGGGTGCAATGCATGTAGCTTAGGGTGACATGCCCAACCACAGGTGAGTGGTACCTCCCTAGATGTGTCCTGGCCTTGTTATGCCCTCAGCATGTGTTGTGGGGGGTTGGGGCTAGGTATGAAAACACTAGGTGCAGTGATTTGTGGTGTGAAAAGTTTTTTTTTTGGCTATAGGGGTGCTCTCAGACTCTACCACCCTGATCTTTGGATGAGTCACGAGGTGGTCGTAGGGATTTAGTCAAGAAGGCGCAGCTCTACAGGTATTCCTTGATATTAGCCCTTGCAGTGATAGGTGTGGTTGAGAAAAAAGGGTGGCTGCACCTTGTAAAGTGGCTATCATTCATGTCTTCAAGGATCCTCATGCAAAATGAGGGAAGCAAGGTTGCCCTCATCATGAGTCCAGCCATAGCATAGTTATCTATTCCCAGGTTAATGTCAAAAAAGAGTGGGGGGAGGTGGGCTTCCTCAGCTACTGGCATTTGTTTAAGAAGAAACCTAATGATCCTCATGTAATTACAAGTGGTTATGAAGGTTGGGTCTGGGAAGGAAGAGAAATCCTCGAGGAAGCGGTTAATAAAAGGGCTCAAGTCCCCTACTCTAAAGGTCATGCATTCCCTAGGAGTTGCTGCATTTACATTGTAGATCTTCAGAAAGTCATACTTGTAACATCTCCCCCCCTCCCCCCCATGACCCCTATGCCTCCCCCCATAGGAAATCCCCCCTCTAGGTTTTTCAAAAAATTTTGGATTTTTTTAAAAAACACTCCCTTTCTCTCCCCCTGCCGTATGCATGGTAGGGAGAGAGAGAGAGAGTAGGAGTGATGAAGAAAGGGGGGCATGCAGCCCCCCAGGTGGTGAGTAGGGCTGTTAGACGGCCACCTCTCGCCCCTCTATAAAGACTCCCCCCTCCATCGATGACAGCACCCCCTTCCCTGGACTTCACATCGTCCCCCTCCTCTCTCAGACTATAGGGTAGTGGGCCCCCTCCAACGTCCACAGGCTGAGCACCCCCCCGTGGACAATGTGAAGAGGAAGAAGAGGGAGAAGAGAAGGAGAAGAAAAGAAGGAGAAAAGAAGAAGAAGAGGAAGAGGAGAGGGAGAGAAAAAGAGGAGGAGAGGGAGAAGAAGAGAAGGAGAGCGAGAAGAGAGAAGAAGAAGGAGTAGAAGGAGAAGAAGAGGGAGAAGAGAAGGAGAAGAAAAGAAGGAGAAAAGAAGAAGAAGAGGAAGAGGAGAGGGAGAGAAGAAGAGAAGGGGAGGGAGAAGAAGAGAAGGAGAGAGAGAAGAGAGAAGGAGAAGGAGTAGAAGGAGAAGAAGAACGAGAAGAAGAGGGAGAAGAGAAGGAGAAGAAAAGAAGAAGAAGAGGAAGAGGAGAGGGAGAGAAGAAGAGAAGGAGAGGGAGAAGAAGAGAAGGAGAGAGAGAAGAGAGAAGGAGGAGTAGAAGGAGAAGAAGAAGAAGAAGAAGAGGGAGAAGAGAAGGAGAAGAAAAGAAGGAGAAAAGAAGAAGAAGAGGAAGAGGAGAGGGAGAGAAGAAGAGAAGGAGAGAGAAGAGAGAAGGAGAAGAGGTAGGAGAGGAAGAGGAGAGGGAGAGAAGAAGAGAAGGAGAGAGAGAAGAGAGAAGAAGAGAAGGAGAGAGAGAAGGGAGAAGAAGAAGAAGAAGAGAAGAAGGAGAAGAGGAGGAAAGGAGGTAGAAGATGAAGAGGAGACGGAGAGAAGAGGAGAAGGAGAGAGAGAGAGAGTAGGAGAAGAGGAAGAGAAGAAGAAGAAGAATAGGAAGAGAGAGAGTAGGAGAAGAAAATAAGAAAAGAAGAAGAAGAAGAGAGAGAGAGGGGGAGAAAGTTGAAGAGTGAAGATGGTTCGAGGAGCCACACTCAAGCCACCCCCTCAGGATCCCCTGCCTGCAACCTTTCCCTCTTGAAGGCCGCTAAGGGTTAGACTATCCAAACCCCGAGTAGAAATGGCTCCCAAGAAGAAAATCGCGGGAAGCATAGGTGCCAAAGCTATTGTTGGTACCGGTAATGCTGGAGAGGCGAGCGGAGCAACCAACGCAATAAACACCCCTACGAACACGAATCAAACCCATGTTCTTTAAGCACTATAGTTAATTATGTATTGTTTCTCATGGAAGAGATAAAAGGGTTAGCTACGTGCATGGAACAAGGACGAGTCGTAGGATTTTTGTTTACTCTAAGCGCTCGGTTGCATGCGTGAAATGGTAGAGTATGGAGTTTGCATAAGTTTATATGCATGAAATGATAGCTTTTACACACATTAAATGATAAGGTTTTTGCATTATTTCACATAAAATAATAGCTTTTAAACCAGTTCAGTGCATGAATAGTCATTTAGAATTCATGCTTCGCGATCATGACTAAAAGAAACACATGAAATGTTAGTTTCCGCTCATAGGATGCAATTGCACTGATGGATAGAAACCTAGACCTTCATGAGATCCGGTGCATTAGGAATAAGTATAATTGCATGCGAATTGTTTTATCGATCATGTTGTGGACTATCGCAAATGGATATGCTCCTAGCTTAATTGAAGCTGGTGACCTAACCCTAAATGGATTGTTGACCCAAGTTATGCTTGGTTGTTTGAAAAGGTTGTAAAACCCTTGAGCAAGTGTTTTGATACATCCAAGTTAAATTCTGATTGTGCATGCAATGGGATTGCGGTGCCTTGAAGCAAGAGGTTGTGCATTCAATTGTCTGTTAATGTGGCTTTGGATGTTAACCCAAGTGGGGTGTGATTGATGATTGCATGGCCGGGTCTGAGATGACTGATTGCCATGGAAACAAAAAGGGATGTTTTCCCTAGTAATTGTTTTTAAGCTGGATACTTCAGCTGTGGTTGATTTCCTAAAGGGTTAATTAAGGAAGGATGGCGCTAGGTACCCCCCGCAAATTGCCAAACCCTAACCAAGGGGGTTGTGAATCCGCGCCAGGAATGTGGACCAAACCCGTCGCGAGAGGTCTCTTTGTAGAAATTACTTGGCATAGGAGGACGCCTGGGTGCCAATGGGGGCTCAGGCCGTAAATCCCAATGCCTCCGGACCCTACACAAGAGTTCTACGTGACTCGAGATGGGATCTCGAGGCCTTGATACTAGTTACACGCGGTGGAATCTTTGTAGGGTAAACCTTCAGGTTTTGTGGCCGGAAGACGGAAGGATTTTTCTGCAGAGGCAGAAAGGAACACTTAATTCTCCTGTATGGGCAGGAGACAAACATTAATTTGAATATAAGTTAAGGAAGTGTTTGATCTTGTTTTATCTTGTCTTCGTGTCTATGCCCTAAATTACGTAAAGGAACCTGTGATTAATGGGTTAATTAAGGAAGCTGCCTTTATATATCAAACATAATGTGGTAAGTTATTAGATAACTAAAACAACCCCCGAGGGAAGCATGGTGGATGTGATCGATAGGTCTATCCTACGGAAGGGTGGTCTTGGTTAGCCGAGAGCTTTCCTCAAAGGAAATGTTAACGAGGAACGTTAGGAAAGGTCGAACGATGACCTTAGACTTGAAGCAGCTAGGACTATCCCTTGATGCATATTATTCAAAGTTCGTTTCACTCCTAAAGTATGCACCCCCAATGGATATGACACAACAGGTGTCAAAGTTCTATGCTGGGTTGAATCCACCCATAAACACTCGATTGGAATCAATGTGCCCAACGGACCTGCAAGACGCATTACTCCGAGCGAATCCAATCGTCCAAGAACTTAAATTAGGCAACTATGATAAAGATGACTCATGAGATCAAGACAAGAGGTGCCACAAGTGTGGAGAGATAGGACACATCCGTAAGAAATGTCCCAACCGTTGATGTTTCCACTGCAATGAACTAGAACACATCCAAACAGATTGTCTTGAGCTGGACCCTGAGAATCAGGAACGTGCAGTCAAACGAAGCCATCTAAACTCCGCTTTTGGCTTATATTATGAACCTCATGATGATGAAGGCTTGGATCCTGTTGTAACCTTTGAGGATGATTAGATATCCTAGGAAGATCTTCTTGAGGCAATAAGTCTTGTACTTGGAATAAATCCTATTGAATCCTATGAGTTGTGACAAGTTGTTATTTTAAGTCGAGAATTTGAGTAATTAAGAGTAGCCCAGTAGATGCATGGTGGGTCTTAACCCACAGGTCATAAGCCCATTAGTGCTTTCCTTCCCCAGTTCCTCTCGAGATGAGGACATCTCGATTCCTCTAAGGGGGAGAGGATGTCACATCTTCCCCCCTCCCCCCCCCCCCCCCTCTCGACCCCCATAGGAACTCCCCCCTCTAGATTTTTCAAAATTTTTTGAATTTTTTAAAAAACTCTCCCTCTCTCTCCCCCTGCCGTGTGCATGGTGGGGAGAGAGAGAGAGAGAGAGAGAGAGAGAGAGAGAGAGAGAGAGAGAGAGAGAGAGAGTGAGAGAGAGAGAGAGAGTAGGAGTGATGAAGAAAGGGGGGCATGCAGCCCCCCAGGTGGCGGGTGGGGCCATTAGATGGCCACCTCTCCCTCCCCATACCACCTTCTCCCTCTAAAAAGCCTCCCCCCTCCATCGATGACAATGCCCTCCCCCCTCCTTGGACTTCACATCGTCCCCCTCCTCTCTTGGACTACAGGGCAGCGGGCCCCCTCCAGCGTCCACAGGCTGAGCACCCCCCCGTGGACAGTGTGAAGAGGAAGAAGAGGGAGAAGAGAAGGAGAAGAAAAGTAGGAGAAAAGAAGAAGAAGAGGAAGAGGAGAGGGAGAGAAGAAGAGGAGAGGGAGAATAAGAGAAGGAGAGAGAGAAGAGAGAAGGAGAAGGAGTAGAAGGAGAAGAAGAGGGAGAAGAGAAGGAGAAGAAAAGAAGGAGAAAAGAAGAAGAAGAGGAAGAGGAGAGGGAGAGAAGAAGAGAAGCAGAGGGAGAAGAAGAGAAGACAGAGAGAAGAGAGAAGGAGAAGGAGTAGAAGGAGAAGAAGAAGGAGAAGAAGAGGGAGAGGAGAAGGAGAAGAAAAGAAGAAGAAGAGGAAGAGGAGAGGGAGAGAAGAAGAGAAGGAGAGGGAGAAGAAGAGAAGGAGAGAGAGAAGAGAGAAGGAGAAGAAGAGGGAGAAGAGAAGGAGAAGAAAAGAAGGAGAAAAGAAGGAGAAAAGAAGAAGAAGAGGAAGAGGAGAGGGAGAGAAGAAGAGAAGGAGAGAGAGAAGAGAGAAGGAGAAAGAGTAGGAGGAGAAGAAGAGGGAGAGGAGAAGGAGAAGAAAAGAAGAAGAAGAGGAAGAGGAGAGGGAGAGGGAGAGAATAAGAGAAGGAGAGGGAGAAGAAGAGAAGGAGAGAGAGAAGAGAGAAGGAGTAGAAGGAGAAGAGAAGGAGAAGAAAATGAGAAAAGAAGAAGAAGAGAAAGAGGAGAGGGAGAAGAAGAGAAGGAGAGAGAGAAGAGAGAAGAAGAGAAGGAGAGAGAGAAGGGAGAAGAAGAAGAAGAAGAGAAGAAGGAGAAGAGGAGGAAAGGAGGTAGAAGAGGAAGAGGAGAGGGAGAGAAGAGGAGAAGGAGAGGGAGAGAGAGAGTAGGAGAAGAGGAAGAGAAGAAGAAGAAGAATAGGAAGAGAGAGAGTAGGAGAAGGAAAGAAGAAAAGAAGAAGAAGAGAGAGAGAGAGAGAAGGAGAAGAGAAGAAGAAGAAGAAGAGAGAGAGAGAGAGAGAGAGAGAGAGAGAGAAAGTTGGAGAGTGAAGATGGTTCGAGGAGCCACACTCAAGCCACCCCCTCATCGGCAAAGGATCCCCTGCCCGGGACCTTTCCCTCCCGAACCGGTCATCTTGAAGGCTGCTAAGGGCCGGACTATCCAAACCCCGAGTAGAAATGGCTCCCAAGAAGAAAATCGCGGGAAGCATAGGTGCCAAAGCTATTGTTGGTACCGGTAATGCTGGAGAGGCGAGCGGAGCAACCAACGCAATAAACGCCCCTACGAACACGAATCAAACCCATGTTCTTTAAGCACTATAGTTAATTATGTATTGTTTCTCATGGAAGAGATAAAAGGGTTAGCTACGTGCATGGAACAAGGACGAGTCGTAGGATTTTTGTTTACTCTAAGCGCTCGGTTGCATGCGTGAAATGGTAGAGTATGGAGTTTGCATAAGTTTATATGCATGAAATGATAGCTTTTACACACATTAAATGATAAGGTTTTTGCATTATTTCACATAAAATAATAGCTTTTAAACCAGTTCAGTGCATGAATAATCATTTAGAATTCATGCTTCGCGATCATGACTAAAAGAAACACATGAAATGTTAGTTTCCGCTCATAGGATGCAATTGCACTGATGGATAGAAACCTAGACCTTCATGAGATCCGGTGCATTAGGAATAAGTATAATTGCATGCGAATTGTTTTATCGATCATGTTGTGGACTATCGCAAATGGATATGCTCCTAGCTTAATTGAAGCTGGTGACCTAACCCTAAATGGATTGTTGACCCAAGTTATGCTTGGTTGTTTGAAAAGGTTGTAAAACCCTTGAGCAAGTGTTTTGATACATCCAAGTTAAATTCTGATTGTGCATGCAATGGGATTGCGGTGCCTTGAAGCAAGAGGTTGTGCATTCAACTGTTTGTTAATGTGGCTTTGGATGTTAACCCAAGTGGGGTGTGATTGATGATTGCATGGCCGGGTCTGAGATGACTGATTGCCATGGAAACAAAAAGGGATGTTTTCCCTAGTAATTGTTTTTAAGCTGGATGCTTCAGCTGTGGTTGATTTCCTAAAGGGTTAATTAAGGAAGAATGGTGCTAGGTACCCCCCGCGAACCGCCAAACCCTAACCAAGGGGGTTGTGAATCCGTGCCGAGAATGTGGACCAAACCTGCCGCGAGAGGTCTCTCTGTAAAAATTACTTGGCATAGGAGGACGCCTGGGTGCCAATGGGGGCTCAGGCCGTAAATCCCAATGCCTCCGGACCCTACACAAGAGTTCTACGTGACTCGAGATGGGATCTCGAGGCCTTGATACTAGTTACACGCAGTGGAATCTTGGTAGGATAAACCTTCGGGTTTTGTGGCTGGGAGATGGAAGGATTTTTCTACTAAGGCAGAAAGGAATACTTAATTCTCCTGTATGGGCAGGAGACAAACATTAATCTGAAGATAAGTTAAGGAAGTATTTGATCTTGTTTTATCTTGTCTTCATGTTTGTGCCCTAAATTACGTAAAGGAACCTGTGATTAACAGGTTAATTAAGGAAGCTACCTTTATATGTCAAACATAATGTGGTAGGTAATTAGATAACTAAAACAATCCCCGAGGGAAGCGTGGTGGATGTGACTGATGGGTCTATCCTACGGAAGGGTGGTCTCGGTTAGCCGAGAGCTTTCCTAAAAGGAAACGTTAATGAGGAACGTTAGGAAAGGTCGGACGATGACCTTAGACAATGTTGGTCAGAACCTTGATTCATACCATTTTAGGGGACCGGAATGGGACTATGCTCTACGGGCAGAGAGGTCGAGCAATGCATCCCTCTCGTTTCACATTCTCTTTGAACCAAGTGCGGTATGAGTCTGCTTGGGTCCAGTTGTATCTACGCAAAATGGAGCGGTTATCGACTTGACGCTAGAAGGCTGTTAGGAAGATCCGATTACAAGGATCCCGGACTTCAGGTCAATCCTAGTGGGAATGGCCGGATAAGTTCCCTTGCGAGGCAGACTCGAGAGACCCTAGTTGGAGAACCCTGTGTCATTCCTTGGGAGTGCCGGGTGGCGTCTTCTAGATATATCTCCCGATGGACTGTTAAGACGTGTCCCACGATTTGAGAAGCGGGCACGTTACAATACCTGCCATGCACCCCCTATCGTAATCCACCCCGTGTCTGCGAGGGTAGGGCATGTAGGTGGGATCATTCAGTTCTTCCTATAGTGTGCCGCAGAAAGCCATCCATGCATCAAAATTGGTGTCCCAAATCCTCTTTTGCCACTTTGGTTGTGCCTTGTAGCCTTGGACAGTTTTGGAAACTTGATAGACCTTGTCCTACTAGTAGTCTGTGGGCTCCTGCCTCCATTGGGTGATGATAATGCTCTGTTCCTCATCCCATTGGTTTGCTAGGGTATTTCCCAAACAAATGATTCCTTCCACTACTTCTAGGGGTAAGATTCAATTTAAGACCTGTGGAAGAGGAAGGAGAACTCGAACGGTCAGGATTGGAGCTCTTGTTGTTGCCAAATAGTCAACTCCTGTGACTAGTTAATGGGGTAATGATCCTCGCGTGGCGGCATGGGCTCATCACGAAGCTGTTGTGACCGTACCTGCGCTCTCTACTAGGATTGCTCCACAAGTTCCCGTCTTCTTCTTCTTCTCGCAGCAATAACGCACTCGAAAACCTAGGTACCCTCCAACTCTTTTGGGGGTAGATTAGGTGAGGGCGGAGTGGCCCCCCAGATTTGTGGTTCTTCTTTGAATGCTTGCTCAAGGTTAGGCCCTTCCTCGGTGTCTTGTTCCATAGGGAGTTGGATTTGGGGTGGGTGGGGTTGCACTTGTTCCTCCAATCCAAGTTCCTTGAGCTCATCGGTGGAGAGGCCAACTTGTTGCAAGTAGCTACATTGCTGCTGCTTGATTATGCCCATGCCGATTGGAAGTGTGTACTCTTGCAGGCCATATCTTAAAGCTTTGGTTGTCAATTCCAGCTTCCTCCTCATTCTCTCCATCGAGTCCTCGCCTTCAACTTATGTGACATGAAGCACATCACTCAAAAAGGCTTGCTTCTGCGTGTTGGAGCACGCTTCAACGGCCTTAGCTCTGGAGTCTACGAGCACCCTCTCACATTCTGATACTGCCAGGCACTCTGTCAGTCCCCGCACTCTTTCGAAGTTGCGTTCCTCCCACTGATGTACCTTTTTTTCCATGTCTTCCTTACCCCTCTCCATCTCCTGAGACAACATCATTACCACCTGTTGCTGCTCGCTCTAGATTTCCATCATCTGGATCTTCTCCTTATCCCAATGGTTCAGCTGCTCCTTGGTTATCCTTCTACCTTGCTTAGCCACAGAGTACTGTGGCTTTTGCAATCCGTTCTGATAGATCTTCAATGGTTTGTGCACAACTTTCAAGCTTTGCCCGGTGCAGCTTCCTTTTGGTCATGGCCATGGCACCATTAGTGCCTTCGCCTCCTCTTGGGTGTTCTTCAGGTCATCTTGTAGGCTTCCTATGGCTTTGTCAATGGCCCCATCTTTCATTTCTGACACGGCTTCTATTTCTCTCTCTATCCTTCCTTGCTCTTCCATTGCTGTCCACAGCTAGAGTACCAAGGCATCCTCCTATTCTTGGCGTCGTTTCTTTGGTGCCTTGTCTCCTTCTTGTGGGCTTCCCTATAGTTCTACATGCGTAGCTTCCACCCGTACCATTCGCTATTGGAGCTTGACGTATTGCTAGATGAGCCACTTGTGATCCCTTTGCTCCACCACCAAGTCTTGGGCTTCATCCTCTAGTCTTTGCCTTAGGCGATCTTCATTTTCTTAAGCCTTCTTTTCTTGGGTAGTGAGTTGCTCTTTCAAGCTCCGAATTTCTTTCTGATGCTCAAGGGCTTGTCGTGTCATCTCTAATCATAGGGCTGCGGCAATCGCCGACCTCTCTTTTGGCCTCTAGCTCCACAGTAGCGGCCTTCTTCTCTTCATTGGCCCTCTCTAGTTGGGCTAGGAGTTCAATCACATAGGCGTCATAGTCCGAGGCCATTGGCATTGCTCCATGCCCATGATGCAGCTCCTGGTCATGAAAGTATGAGAGATGGTGCCAGGGACAGGAGCCAAAAGGTTGTCTGCGCGGCGAAGGCCGACGAGTCCACGCAGGAACTTTGACTGGAATATCCGCTTTGGGGGCATCATTGGCATTGTACCTTTGACTGGAGAAGAGAATAGGGACACTGGAGAAGAGAATAGGGACCATCTTTGCCTATAGCTTGATCTTAGGATTTGGAATATCCGCTATACTTACCCCATCCACTGTGCATATGACAACCTTGTTCATCCCTATCATGTTGTACACGTCCCTTTTTGGGCATTGCTTGGTCCTGCTAGTTAAGCCTTGGGCCTTCTCCCCCACCTAAGTGCTCAATTCCACCTCTACTTGGTGGGCTCCTTCCCCTTTCTTGATTGTCACTGTGCCACTATTCCTTTTGGCATTGAAGCTCCTCAAAAATTCTGTGCACTTTTCATAGTTGACCGCCTACGCGAACCTTCTCTACATACTTCTGTAGGCTGCATTGTTGGTCCACGAGCTATTTTATGGGAGGTTCTTCCATGATGGCATCTTCCAGGTTTATGTCAATCCATACTTAGCTTGCTCTTCCTCCGTGAATGGAAGCTTGCTGCCTTTATCTTGCCCTGCCATTTTAGGTTCCTATCACATATCATGGTTCACCATTAGTATTCCTAAGACATTTTCTTGTTGGAAAATAAACATGAATTGATCATGATTTTATGGCAAGAAGGACGTGCTTTAAGCAACAAAAATAATTTCCCCTTGAGCAGTTCTATTCATTTCCAAGATCTTACGACACTTTTCCTTGATTTCACCTTTCTTCATGTTTACCCCCTCCCCCCTTGGAAATGAGAAGAATCCTCCTAGGATTGGACATGGGAGAGGCAAGACATCTGAGCACCGTAGGGTGCTATTTACTCGGGCATCAACCAATTATAGAAATTAGGTTTGTATTCCAATTGGGCATGACGATCGAGATTGCGAGGGCTAATGCATACTTGGGTAATGTAAGTTAGGACATTGGTTAGAAAGACGCCCAAGTTGATGCAGCTAACCACATGTAGCTCTTCTTCCATAAGGATACAATCAATTTAAGGATGGGCCAAGACCTGGTCGTCTAGGTGTTTGGAGCGAGTGGTGGCCAAGACCCTAAATGAGGTTTGTGCCATGTAAGTCTGGTCATACTTAGTTGTCTTGATGGCATGTCGCTGCTCAACATTAGTCATTATTTGGCAACCCCCCTTCTCCCATTGGAGACATAGGTCACCCCATTTTTGTAGGAACAAGGAGTTAGAGTCAACGAGGCGAGTAAGTTCCTCAATCTCAACAATTGACACATGCCTTTGGGGCTTGCGATAGGATGTTATTAATTGTCTGATGAATGCGTGCTCTTTTGAGATTTCACCATTATCGATCAACTCCTTTGAGACTTTGGGGGATGTTATAGTTATAAACTCGTAAGGAACGAACCTCAGAGGCAAGGGGATCATCAAGCAAGCCGAGGTCAAGTCTTTTGTAGCTCCTAGCGAGTGTGGTAAAGGTGTTATCCAAGAGCTTGATGCAAGTCACCACGTCATCTTCTGTATTCTCAGCAAGGTTCTTGGTGATCGATAGAAATGAATGTCGCTTGTAGGAAGGCCTCAGACCTATTGGTGGTTGGGGTGGAATTGAGCTAGATAGTCATGGTTTGAGGGGTGGCATGGTAGGCAATGCTGGATCTAAGGATAACTCCGTAGTCCAATCCATGTGTCCAGCGCTGCTTTGGGGTATTGAGGGTGGCTCTAGTGGCATGGATGGTGCATTGCTTCCCTCTTGCGTAGCCACTGGGGTGCCAAGTTCTTTGAACTTAGATGATTTTGGGATATCAAGTTGCTATTTTGATTGATATATTGGTTGGTTTTTCTTGACCGCAACCGTCACAGGTTTTGTGGGCTTTGCAGCTCAGGTTTCCTGGGTGTTCCTTGCCTTAGCAAGAGTAGGGCTTCCTGGAGATGGGGTGGCAGTCGATGGTTGATGTTGGTCTATGCTTCTAGGATCTCTCATGCCCATATCCAAGTGTTGCCTTGGTTGTATCCTTGGGCTTGCAATAGATCTTTGACAATCCATCGCGGCCTAATTTTGCATCTATGTCGATAGCGTCGGATCGATCGCTTAGGTTTCGAATGATAGCTATTGGTCCTACGAGGCTGTGTTTGATGTTGTGCGTTTTTGGTGCCTTGGCACCCATTTAAGTTTGGGCTCTACAACCTTGGGAATGGCCTTAGTTGGTGGTGGTTTTGTGTCTGGGTGGGTTGTGATAGCTCATGACCCCCCTCCTTAGGCTTGGTCCTAGGTGGCCCTATCAGTGGCATAGCAGGCTTTGGTGGAGCCTTGCTACCATTGTTGGAAGTTATCACGATTCGAAAACTGCCAATAGAAAGGTGAATCTATTGCAGATCGTAGTCCATGTTGCGATGTCTTTGCTTCTTGAAAGCACGTCCTAATAGCATTTCTTGACCTGCATCTTTCGTATTTGGCAATACATAGAAGATGACTGGTAGGCTATCAGACTCGATAGAGATTGCGATCTTGCACTTCCCTAGGAGTGCATATGACTTGCCCCTGAATGGGCCAAGTTTAGCATTGGTGGGTTGTAACTGTGGCTGACCAATGAGGGTCTAATGAGCATAGGTCAAAACATTGAAGTCAGCTCCCTCGTCAATCAAGACATCAAAAGAATGTGCGTGTGAAGCGGTAGCCATGATGCGTAGGTATGCTAGTGCTACTACCTCTTCATCTTCATCCTCTAGTTCAGTAGTAGTGGCTACACGGACATTGACAGGGGCTTTTGGCATAGGGGGCTCATGCAGTGGGTGTGTGGGAGGATAGTACTTCTTTATGCGACTGCCATTAAAGAAGCCTATGTCCTCATCTTCAGTGTCAGATTCTACGGTTTCTACCTCCTCCCTGGACTCCCCACTATTGGAGTAGTAGTCTTCGTACTCATCATGAGAATTGGCTTCTCCTGTTTGCTTGTCGTCCCTTGGACTCTCGTCTCTGGCATGTCCTTCATTGATAACTAAGGCCCAATTGTACATTAAGTTCAGGTTATGCACCTTAGTCTAACTCTACTTAGGATCGTTCAGGAGGTCTCTGAGGGGCTTGAGATTAGTAGCCGGATTGTTAGTCAACTTGCTCGCCAGATACTCAATGGTTTCATGCAGTTCTAGCTTGTTGCTAGGAACATGGGAAGGGATAGATCTAGGTCGGCTGCTTGAGCTGCTCCTAGCCATCGCACAAAGGGTCATTATGGGCTCCCTCCTTGAGACACTTGTTGTTTTTGCAGCCTATTTGTACATCTCCTCCTCATCTCAGAATGGGAGATCGATGGTTTCTAGTATGTGCATCTAATCTCGCTCATCGTCAGGGTAAGGAATGTATTTCGTCAGGGGTCCATGAGACTTCCTTATTGGTGTGTCACCCTTGAGCATGGCAGAGACGACATCCAGGTCGATAGGGGTTGTCTTCCAATTGTCCATCTCAACCTTTACCGCTTTCGTTTGATTCCTTAGGAACATTAGACCATTGTCCCAATCTTCAATGACTCGCGCGTTCCTCTTCCAGGGTCGTCCTAGTAGAATGTCATAGTCCACTCCCTTCATGACAATGAAGTTCACATAGAACTGGACACCTGTGATCTTCACTAGCCAATTTTTTAAGACTCCAAATGGCCTTACTTTCATTCCGTTAGCTAGAGTGACATTGTACCTAGGGGTTTTGATGGGCGGGTTTCCCCAAGCCTAGAGCATAGTATGGCTCAACACACTCACTCCTACCCCCATATCTATGATTCCTCTCCGTGTGGCATCTTCTAGGGCTAGGATAGGCAAAGTTGTGTCTCTCAATGCCTTCCTAGAAGGCATTAACGTGTATTGTTAACCCTCAAATGAATGAAGGTGGAAAATCCGGAAAAGCTAAATAAGAAGACAAAGACAAAGGCCAAGGCAAAGAGAAATGGAAGACAAAGACGCACAAGGAGAAGAGTCCTAAGTAAGGGAGAAAGGCGCACAAGGAAAAGCGCAAGTCAAAACTTTTGTAAAAGAGCGCAAGCGCATCATGGTTTAATTCAAGGAGTGCCGGCAATTTGTAAATGTAGATGGGCGGTGCAAAGGAAGCTAGGAAGATAGAAAGACAATGGGAAAAAGGGCCTAGGCTATGACCAGCCATGTAAAAAGGGGAAAAGGGGATGACCGCCCAAAAGGAATTTAGGGTTTTTTATATAAAGTTGAAAAGTGAATGAGAAGCTCATTCTTGTGTGTGGCCAAAAGTGGCTCTCCTCTTCTTCTTCTTCTCCTTCTTCTTGATTGCTTGAGCTTGTGCTTGAGAGACGGAGTGTGAGAGTGTGAGGGAGTGAGTGTGTGAGGGTGAGGGACCGAGGAGGAGAAGCTCTCCATCTTCTCCTCTCTTCTTCTCTTCTCTTCTCTTCTCTTGTCTTGCTCGCGGCAATGGAGCTTGGAGCGTGGAGCTTGAGGATGGAGCTTGTTTGAAGCTTGCACTTGGATCGTGGAGCTACTGGAGTGCGCGGGAGAGAAGGTAACTCGAACGGCGTGGAGGTAAGCTCACTACACCCGTAGATATGGATGGCGCATCGGCTATGTGAGAGGTAGCCATTAGTGCTCGGCTTGGAATGCTTGAAACAATAAGTGGTCCGAGGGTCTTGGCGGTTGAGGGAAAGCTCCCACATTTTGGTTCCATTGCCGGGACCAACGGATTCAAGCCTTGAGCGCTTGCGCGCTTCGAATCGAGCATCAAAGTAAGGGGTTTCCCCCGAACCAGTGCTTGAGGTAGATAGGCAGGAAGCGAGGGGGTTGAAGGTGGTATTCGATCTCCTTGGCAAGTAGGTTTGTTGCTTTCTTGAGATTTATGTTGTGGAATGAAGTAGTGTAGGTATTTACATTATGAATTGGGTGCATTAGGGTAGGAAAAAACAAAGAAAAAGAAGAAAAACAAGCATCAAGGTTTCTGCTGTCATAACAGGGCATGAGGGTTTGATTCGTTTGCTGATTTGCACTTTGGAGTTTATTGGCTATCCCAGGTAAATAGATCTCTTCCCCATCACTCCAACATCATTCCTATGGAATCTTGTAGCTTACAATAAGCAATACCTTAAGATTTTGGACAAATTTGTGCTTGAAAGTGCGTTCGGGCCGGCGGACTCGAACACCCGACTTAGTGTCCGATTCCCAGAATTGGATGCCCATCCGATTGGATCAACCCGTCCGACTACTAGAATCGGACCAACCCATCCGACTCGGACACTCGGACTCGGATGCTCATCCGATCGGACCATCCTGTCCGATCAAACCGCTCGGACTCGGACCCTCGGACTCGGACGCTCATCCGATCAGACCATCCTGTCCGATCGGATCGCTCGGACCAGTCCAGAATCGGACCACCCTGTCCGATCCGATTCCCAGAATCGGACGTGACCAAAATCGGACCACTTTTTCGATCCGACTCCCAGAATCGGACGTGACCAAATCGGACCACTGGGCCGATCGGACCAACCCAAAAATCGGACGTCCGATTCTGATAATCGGACTCCTGAAAATTGGACATCTGAGAATCGGACAGAAAACTGTCAAAATCGGACAGGTATCTAGAACACAAATTTTAACACATCTAAACCCCGAGATTGATCCCAAAGGCTACGCAGAGCTAAAGGAACATCACAGATCCATCACTGGGCTAAAATTTAGAGCATGTGGTTCAAAATTTAGCCATAAATGGTCCTCCAAATTGTGCATGGCTTTTATGGCAACGGCCTTGCGGGCCGGGGGGGACTGTCCCCCCGGACCCTCGTAGAGGGGGCTCTACCCCCTCCGCACCTTCCCCGAGTAGGTTGGAGAGAAAACACGTGCTGTGACAGGTCCTCCAAATTGGATCCTAGTGTAGTAATGGCTCTACATGAGCATGGATTCTCACTTGCAAAAGAGCAACCAAAAGCCCATACCCGAATAGAGACAAACAGAGACCCTAGAACCTCAATGGGCCAATCTAGCCATCAAGGGCAAAAAGGCCACACCACGAGAACACAAAGACATTGTGTTCATACCATGTCTAGTCAGAGCGAAATGCAACATCAGCAAGCTGCAAATGCAAAGATGACTAGACCTGACACTCTTGATGAGAGATGTACCTTGAGCAACACTGCACAGACAACCCAAGACATTGGTGGAGAATCCACATCTGGTCATGCAAGTGGGGACTCAAGGGCATCTGTCAGAAGGCTTAAATTTACAAGCCAGGACCCGGAAGATGAAGACATAGTACCACCTGCTTATCTTAGGGTCAAACTCACCGCGAAAAGAGAGCATACTATCGATGCTCTAATTGATGAAGGAGCGGATTTTAACATCTTGACCCATTATGAATCATGGACCTTACTAGGCCAACCAGAGCTCACACCGACTAGTACAACTCTTAGCCCTTATGGGGGACACCCACAAACACTCATAGGGAAGTGCAAAATCCTTGCGACAATTGAAACGGAAAGCTTGCCTATCCTATTTCATGTTCCTCCAAATAGTGCTAGCTGCTGGAAAGAAACCCTCCTAGGAAGACCCTTCAAAAGGGCAACCAAATGTGAGGCTGACTACGCAGCTCAGAGGATACACCTAACGCTACCGGGTGTGAAGATAGTCACAACCTTTAGCAAGGGTGACCTCATCAAACCTCGAGGGAAAGGCAAGCAAGGTGCTGACATAACAGTCAAGCTTGCTGACGAGAGCAAGGACTTGTTGGAAGAGTTAATACAAGCACAGGTTGAACAGGTCGAACAACGAGAACCAGTGAGTGAGGCCATGCCGGAAATAAGAAGGTCAGGAGACAATGCCAAGGACAGGATTTGGACTTACAAATATCGTAGAAGACCCCAAAAGAAGCCCAAGCCTTATAGACGAAGGCATCGATGGAGAGTCAGCACAACGCCGCGATGGATATCCAAAGCGTTGCTACGTGCTCAAGGATACTACGCAGGTAACCAATGGATTTGGATACCAAAATCCCCTCCTAAACCGCCTCTATCAGCTGAAGGCCAGAGTGCCTCAAAAGCATGGCACAGGAGGAAATTTAAGAGAAACTCTAGGTCTCAAGGCAAGAAACCAGACATGATTGTTCGAAGGAAAGAGCCCCAGCCTAGCATGCTAAATAGACAGATGTCATATGTAGCCATTGAGCAAGCACAAAAATCGTTAGTGCCCAAGGAGCCTTTGATTTTCCAAGGGGAGAACAAGCATCATAGGCACAACATTGCTCAAGGCAAGGCTGATCGCTCAAGGCAAGGCTGATCGCTCAACAAAGAAAATGGCACAATCGTCTAATAGCCTCGAGCAAATCATTCAGCGAGTGCCAAGTCCACCTAAGAGTCCTAGATCTCCTACATCCTCTTTTTCCAAACGGACACAGGAAGCACAACAACGGTTGTCAAGGGAAACTGCTCAATTCCAATCTCTATCTCCATCTAAGCTTCAAAATGTCCAAGAGGTGGGACATGGCTCCATCTGTAGCTCTCGACCCAAGGATATGCATGAGCAACCTAATGTGACTAGATCAACTCATGCTCGATCTACACAGATGAGTGCTCAAAGGGTAACAGAAAACACTGCCACTTCCGTTCGCCCTAGGGACTTGACACCGCAATCCACCAAGGGTAGCCAGCCCACTAATCTAGCTGCTACTACTTCCAATCAGGGATCACAACAGTCACAGCCCTTGGCTGTGACAATGCCCCTTGTGGAACGCGTCCTTAGTAGTTTACCTGTGGAGGAGGTGTCGCAACCAAATCCCTCGACAGCTCCAGCACTTTCAAAGTGCCTAAAGCCTAGGATGGAGGATTTAAACGCGAGAAAGTTGGTTGAAAAGCTAGACTCTCCGAAAAGAGCGGCAGTTGTGCTCTCACAACCTAGCAAGGCTACCCAACAGGCCACGGCCATGTCCCGTAAGGACACACTAGAGGAAGAGAAGGCTGAGGCCCAACCAGGCACATCAACGGTTGATCTAGTCTAGGGTCTTGAGTCATTGAGAGAGGCACCTTCACTAACCAAGAAAAAGAGGAGAAAGCAGAGAAAACAACAACAATTGCAGGTGGTTGTGGACCCCAAAAACATTGAGACGAAGGGCGCTGGAGAGCTGATGAATAAAGCATCGAGTCCATCCACCAATGAGCCCACTGATACCTCTCCTAATAGCGGTGAAACCTCAGACACATCTGTGTACACTGAAAAACCAAAGCAACCGTTGCTATCAACAGTTGCTTACAATACTCTATCCACTGACAATAGAACTTGCATTGACCAATCAAGAGTGGATACAACGTCATCACAACAGGGTGACAAATCTATACCAGTCACATCCAAGAAGAACCATGACAAAATTGTAGCAAAACCTCAGGAGAAACGTGAGAACCCCAAGAGCATAAGAAATCCTAGAGTTGACCAGTCTTGCTCATCTAGGCCTGAGCCCCCAGCCATGCTAAAGCCTAAGGAAGCTCTTAGAACTTTGCATGAGATAGCAACCGAGCAAGCCCTCGTTGAACATAGGAGTGTCACAGAATGCTTAACTGAGTTGGATGCTAAGCTCAAAGTGGTCGCACGTGTCTACGTCCTTGCAGACATGGGCACAATCCCCAAAGAGTAGCTCGGAGATTACTTGACCTTTCCTCTAACATGGGAAGAAAGAACAAGAACATCTTAACGGGCACTACGACAGGCTCCTGCATGAACGCATGCAACTCATCCCTAACGAGGAGGCTGACGAACTGCGCTTAACCGTCACGTTGAATGAAATGCTCTGCCCCGACCGAACCTCGTAGAGATAGAGCAACTAAAGCGACTGTCAGCAGGCTAGAGTCAATTTGAGTAGCGTTGGTGCGAAAGCCGCATTGTAATGGCCGAACTAGGGGCTCCGGTCTCAGAAGAGCGATTGGCCAAATGGCAGTCTCAAAGAGACCTAACCTATGTGGCACCAACTTCCCTTCGAGTGCTGACTGACATTCAAGGTATGGACTTAGCTGGAACTAGCCAAGAGAACGCTCTGTTTGATAAGGTTCTCACTGAGGAGGAGTTACATATAGCCAGTAGACTCGGACAAGGTTCCATGCTACTCGATGTGGCAAAATATCTATCGGTATTAAGTAAGCTGCCACGAATACTAGATGCGTGTGCCATGTTCCGGTACAACCCCGAGTTCTACACTTGGTTCTTATCCTCGTGAAGTGACATAGATTCATAAATATGTATATAAATAAACATTGCTTTTAGTGTCACCATGTATAAACAACGTCAACACACACAAGCAACGATAGTCAGGCGCAGGGAGAAGAGTGGGGTCATATAAACTAAGCTCCTGAAGTCCTCCTCTCATCACGCATTTAAAAGCTGTGTGACCAGCCCCACCCCCAAGTGAAGGGCAGGCAACCCACATTGCCGCCATAGGAAGCCTTGACCAACAACTCTGATGGTGTAGACAGGGTGTGGTCCCTTCCAATACACCTCCTTTCCTTTTTGGACTATCCTTTCGAGGATGTGCCCTGTCCCACTCCACGACAACAACCAATCCACGAAACTTAGCATAAACTAATATCCGCTAATGACTGGAGGCAACACGAACATCAGCATGGGGGCCATTCCCCTACAACAAACACCGCATGCCTCACCCCTCCCCTTCTTGTCATATGCGCTTCATAAACCACACTAAAATCCCTTCCATGCAAATAGTTGTATCCTATCTCTAGGTCTAACCCTTGGATTGCGTCTTGCAGGGTTCCTTTTTTGGCGAAACGCATGGAGAATTAGGGAGATCTGGCTTGCAAAGATGCTCTTCGCAAGAGACGGGAGCAAGTGGCATGCGCCCCTCCACCGGAGCGCTACGTGCCCACCATCAAGAGGTATGCCAAGAAGCGAGGCCCTAAGCGACAATGTCCCGAAGAATCCTCGAGTCAAGGAAGCCGAGACTCAAAATGCGCAATAGGTGGCAGCACTAGTGGCACGAACCCCCATCTCACGCTCGGGCCCCAGATGCTCAAGGGCAGAAAGGGCAGCTCGGGAAAGAGAAGAATTTAATGAATTGTTTAAAGACATTCTGGAAACGGTAGCAGCCCGGGACTACACCATTCATGTCTCGGTCGACATGTTCCCTGCCCAACCCCACGAGAGCCCCACACCAGCAGAGCCCCAATCACCCGGCCACCCAGACTCGCCCCGCCTCGTACAAATAGAGTAGCCCCATGTTGTATAAAGGGCTTATCAAATGCTACCGGGCCATGACTTTTTGTCTTTAAATGGTTAAGTGTTGACATGTTCCCGAATTGTACGAACTTTTCATATTTGTGTTTAATATATTTCATGTCTTTAGCAAAAGAAAAAGCTAATCAAGCGCAGGTGATAAATATCTAAGTCAACACCATAGAATTCCGATAAGTGATGTCTCCTTGCATTGCACTGGTTTATTATAGTTGCGGCATATACAATGCATGTACTCTCATGAAGCAACAAGTGGATGCAGGATAATACAGGTCCTTGTGCAAAAATGTTCAATGCCCAATCACCGCAACACCAACAACCCCACAACGAGCCGCGGCAAATCCACGCTGCCGAAAGCACCCTTGCCAACCGCCCCCATCGCATGGTCCAAAGCACATTCATGGGACACGCTCTCTTTCTAGGTAAAACTCTATAGTTGGCTCATGACAGTCGTTACCTCACTTGTACCAACATCGAGTGTGTCGCCAGGAGGTTTGCAAAATCTCAAGTGTATCTCTTCATCTCAACAACAGTTCCTCTAGCATCAAGGCTAGTGACACAATCATCTCTGTAATATCCATCCTTCATAGCCTTTGGATCCCAACATTTCTCAATCCAAATGAAAGGCTAACAGCCTCAATGTATGGCATTGATTGTATTCATTTTTCCCACACAAAAAAAAAAGAGCACACACGATCATGGCACCGCACCTAGGGGTCCTCAAATTAGGTACGTCTAGTGACCTTGGTTGGCTAGCTCCGTCCCTAATCCCCTAGCCCTTTGTACATCCCCCACAATTGTTCAGGGCACATTAAGGGCAAGACATACCTAGGGAGCTCGCCTCGCCTGACCTGTCACCCTGAACCACTTGCACAATTCTTTTGCATTAATCTCAATGCCATTACAATCCATAGTGGTAAGCAAGGCATGAAAGACAATGGAAAAGTACACCATACCTTTCACGCACTATAGGTAGTCACTAGCTACCAAGAGCTAGACATCAAGGAGCTCACTTATGCTACATGGCCTTGACAAGACCATAATGATGTCTCAAGCAATCTTCAAGTGTACTCCCCGTCTTCATCGACAAATTTTTCCATCAACTTAGCCCCTTGCTTCACTGATTGCTATACAAGGAACTAGGCCGATCGTCTTTTAACTAAGTAATACCTAAATATGCACGTGTATACACTTAATATTCACACTATAACCTATACACGGTTTGGGTCCTCAAGTGCAAGACAATACTCTCAGCTTGCTTAAAGTTCGACCTGTCTCCCAAACTAATCAAATATGTCTTGTGCACGATAAGAAGACTAGCACTACCCCTTAGGGAGAGACCACACGAGAGGTTTTCAAATTGTAGGTGTTGAAGACTCCACAGAAAGTGTCGTTCGATCTTCATCAACACCCAACTCTGAATGCTTATCCCTTACTATCCGACAAGCCCGCCAAAGATCATCATGTGCAGAATCCCCAACAAACCAATACTTGTACTGGCCATCAATGCAATCCCCAACACAAAATAGCCCTACCGCCAACTCCAACAACCTTCCACCAGCCACCTTGGCCACCAACAGGCCCCCAGGACCTTCTACCACACCACCACCAGCACTCCTCCACGGAAACCACCGGCGTTCTTGTCACCCACGTCTTCGGTGCATGCTACAGCCTGCTACCTACGACGGTGAGTGCCATGGGACTGGCACTCGTCTAGGAGGGGGGTAATGTTAACCCTAAAACGAATGAAGGTGGAAAATCCGAAAAAGCTAAATAAGAAGACAAAGACAGAGGCCAAGGCAAAGAGAAATGGAAGACAAAGACGCACAAGGAGAAGAGTCCTAAATAAGGAAGAAAGGCGCACAAGGAAAAGCGCAAGTCAAAACTTTTGTAAAAGAACGCAAGCGCATCATGGTTTAATTCAAGGAGCACCGGGCTCTCACCCGTGCAATTTGTAAATGTAGATGGGCGGTGGAAAGGAAGCTAGGAAGATAGAAGGACAATGGGAAAAAAGGCCTAGGCTACGGCCGGCCATGTAAAAAGGGGAAAAGGGGATGACCACCCAAAAGGGATTTAGGGTTTTGTATATAAAGTTGAAAAGTGAATGAGAAGCTCATTCTTGTGTGTGGCCAAAAGTGGCTCTCCTCTTCTTCTTCTTCTCCTTCTTCTTGCTTGCTTGAGCTTGTGCTTGAGAGAGGGAGTGTGAGAGTGTGAGTGTGTGAGGGTGAGGGACCGAGGAGGAGAAGCTCTCCATCTTCTCCTCTCTTCTTCTCTTCTCTTCTCTTCTCTTCTCTTGTGCTTGAGAGAGGGAGTGTGAGAGTGTGAGGGAGTGAGTGTGTAAGGGTGAGGGACTGAGGAGGAGAAGCTCTCCATCTTCTCCTCTCTTCTTCTCTTGTCTTGTCTTCTCTTGTCTTGCTCGCGGCAATGGAGCTTGGAGCGTGGAGCTTGAGGATGGAGCTTGCTTGAAGCTTGCACTTGGATCGTGGAGCTACCGAAGTGCGCGGGAGAGGAGGTAACTCGAACGGCATGGAGGTAAACTCACTACACCCGTAGATATGGATGGCGCATCGGCTATGTGAGAGGTAGCCATTAGTGCTTGGCTTGGAACGCTTGAAACAATAAGCGGTCCGAGGGTCTTGGCGGTTGAGTGAAAGCTCCCACATGTAGGGACTTCAGCATTGAGTACAGTGTCAAGCTGGGTATTTGCATGACTACATCATGATACTGCAAGTCAGCGGCAGCATGCTCCATCGGTTCTTCTATCCAGTGTTTCAATTCCTGCCATAGCATGGGGTGCTGTCTAAGTAGGTTTCCTAAACTCAAGGTCACTGGGGTGGTCATTAAAGTTGCGAGGAGGTTGCTGGTTGTTTGTCTCTCTCCTAGGTTTGCACTCCTTGGCCACTGGTTTTGATTGACCGACTAGCACGTGGCATCTAGACTTGGCCTAGGTGGCACCGCCTATGGCATGGGTGTGTCTCTCAACCTTGGTCATGTAGGTGAGACTAGCGTGCTTACACTGAGAGATCCTTGATCTTTTCCTCTAAGTCAGGCTCATCATCCTTGAGGTACTCCTGGCTTCTTTTACCCACTCTTTGAACTTGGCTATTGCCTCGAGTTGGCACCTAGGGTGGGGATACTCCCCCAGCTTTGCACTCCCTTTCTCTACCATCTTTGGAGTGGTAGTTTTTGCCTTTGCATCCATGACCTTGCCAGTCACTAGCATTGTCACATCCTCAATCTTAAGCATGACCTTTGCGTCAGTTTTTTTCTTCCTTCTCCTTTGGCTCTTCTTTCCTATTGAAGCTACATCTAAATTTCCGGGCCATGGTAGTGATATGCCTGCCTGCTTCGTCTATGCTCTAGTCATGACATGCAACGGGATGGGTATGTCCTCGTTATCGAATGTCTCGATTCCAAACAACTCCAAGGGCATTGATGGTACAATTGTCGAGTTAGGGGATGGCTTTCATCTAGGGAAATCAACAAATGAGATGAGTGAGGCCACACTCAACACATCAGAGGTCAGTTTTTTCCTTATTCACTTGTTCTCTCTCTGGATAGCGTGATAAGCTATGGCCCCAGTGACTACAAGTCTAGCATGAGATTGGGTCTTGGGTCGGTCTTGTGAATCCTCTTCCCCTAACTCTACCTAACGCCATCACCAGTACTGGTCGATATTCCATCAAGATAGGATTGCCCTCTTTGTCGTACGAGACGTAAGGATTTACATCGGCTTCTTCTTTGTTAGGCTCCTCCACGCAATGGACTTTGGAGCATCACTCGATGGATGGGTCGCATAGGGTCCTAGTGGCCCGGGTATGCCCGTTGGGTTGATCCCCATCCTAGGGATGATAGGTTTTGCATTGTGTGGTGCTGGAAGTGCTAGCTGGGCTTCTCTTTCAAAGAAATTTGGTGGCATGTTCCCCAGGTACGATGGGGTGTATTGCTGGATGTAGGGGGATCTCCTAGGAAACCTACAGTGCATGGCATCATGGCCGAATCTTCCATAGTTCATGCAAGGCCTAGACCTAGGATCTTGGCACTTGGCTGGGAGGTGGCTATAACCGCAATGCATGCATTGAGCGTGTAGTCATGCTAGTCTCCTCACCAATTCCTGTAGTTGTGCTAGCTCCATCCTAACCTTGACTAGCTCCTAGCCTTGATCTACACTCTTCCCCCTGTCCTGCGTGCTAGGGGTTAATCCCTCGCTAGAGGTTGTGGTCCTCTCTAAAGTCCTCTAACTGGAGTTGTAGTGGTTTGAACTTCGAGAGCTTCTCTCCCTCAACTGGTCATCCACCCTAATTGGTTCGTCAAAGACCTTAGCTAACACATCTAGCTGTGAGCTAGAGTTACCCGCTAAAGCCTTCTACAACTCATCGTTGTGGATTCCATTTATGAACATGGTGGAGACCGCTCTTTCATTGGGTCGCTCATTCATAGGGATTCTCTTGAAGAGGTTGCACGCATGAGTGATGTAGTCTCTTATGTCCTCCTTGTCCTTTTGACTGACGTTCGTCAGTCGGACTATGAGGTTGTCAGAGTACCCCACTTCTAAGAATCTCTTAATGATGAGATCTTTTAGATGGGTAAAGTTTGCTCGCTCCGCTGCATCTAAGCTAGTTATTGCCTAAGCAAAACCCAAATGCATGGGAGTGTTGTGCAAGGTCCGTGAGACCATTGGCCTCGCAAACTTGCTCGAACTGCTCTACAAAGTTGTATAAGTTGCTAATAGGTTGGTAGTTGTCCAACTGTTTAACTAGTGCAAGGATTGTTGATTGGATCTTTGCCCCTTGAGTAATTCCAAGGCCTGAGAGTAGAGAGGTTGCTAGTGCTGCTACACTACTCTATTCAGCCGTGTTGTCCATGAGCCACTTGGTCACAAGCTCGCTCAGTGTGAGGTCTGCCTCTAGTAGTGCGCTCTCTCTCTTCGTGTTTGGTCCCGCCTTACTTTTATCGGCTAAGGCTAGCATATGTCGAACTTCGTGCACATCTACATCCTACTGCAGTTTTCTAGCTCTCTACTCGCAGTTGTAGGTCGCTATGCCCAGTAACGCTTTCCTAGCTGCTTTTCTTTCTTCCTTTAGGGGCTTGCCACTACCTCCTCTACTATTCTAAGGTGGATTACTAATTTGGTCAGCATATCGTATTCATTGACCATGTCTTGGACCATGCTGGGAATTCATTCATGTCCAACTGATCGTCTTCTTGGTCTCTACATTTGCTTCTGACATCATTCATGCTTCTTGCTCCACAAGGTTGTCAATCAATTCGAGCAGCTTTGGTAGTGCTTTGCCCTCAATCTTGATGTCCTTTCAGCCCCCTGCCATCTTTGCGGGTCTTATTAATGGGGCTCTGAGGCACCCGACTATGTTTCAAGGTCTCCTCCTACTGGTGGTTCCTTCGAGTTATTATGTCTGAGTGTGTTCCTTGTTATTGAAAATAGTCCTCAACTTCTGTACACTCAGTGCTGGGTGCTCCATTGTGCACAGTGCAAATTCAGGCTTTCCATCTTTTTGGTGCACATATGTAAAAGAAATCACTATGGTTGGGGTGCGCAACAAAACAATCTTACAGGTATGGCCACCCCCTTGGCTTGTCTATGACCTAGTATGGCTCTAAGCGCGGTCTTTGGTCACTCTTGGGATCTATGCTGCTCCCTCTTTGATCTATCATGGCTAGGTTACCATGTAAAGGTCAATCTCTGGCTTAAGTCGGTCCCTTGGCTAGGCTACTAGGGCCACTTCTAGACTATTCAATTGCAATTTTCTTTGGTTCCTGGCTTCAGCGAGCTGGGTCGGGTCTCTAAGGGTTTTCGAGAATGTATCCCAATTGGTACGATTCCTAGAATCGAACGGGGTCCGATTTTGGGTGGTCCGACTTTCAGAGTTGGACGGTCCCGACTGTGGTGGTCCGACTACTAAAGGTGGTTCGATCGGAAAACTTGCTATTGGGTCTGATTTTCAGGAGTCCAATTATTAGAATGGTCCAATTTTGAAAAAAAAAAGTTGGAGTGGGTATGTCCGATCGGACAAGGCTACTAGTCCAATTCTGTGGTTCGAGTGTCATGATCGAATGGATCGAGTGTCCTATCGGACGGGTTGTGTGTCCAATTATGGGATGTCCGATTTTCAAGATCGGATTAGGTGTCCAATCGAACTAGGTAGGTTTGTCCAAGTGGTCCAACTTTGGGAATCAGATAGGTCACCGAGTCCTATTCTTCTAGTCGAATAGTCCCGACTTTGGGAATCGGACCAAGACACGTTGGTCCACCATGACTTAACAGCACAACATGATGCATTTTGGCCAATTTCTCCATGCAATGGTTGCGGCCATCTGCGCGACTCTCCAAATCAAGAAAATACACAACCAGAAAGGTTCGTATCTACCTGCTATGGTCGAAGAACTCCGAATCAACAGGCATGATCTCTATTTGACCTGCAACTCTCTCTCTCTCTCTCTCAAGCTCTCTCTTTCACTCTCAGTGTGCAAAAATGAGCTCTTTTCTCCTATCCTTGGGGTTTTAGGGACATGCCTTACTCAATCCTTACCTCCCAACTCACCCTCTTTAGTCATTAGGCTTGGAAGCCCATTTTTTCTCCCATCTCTTTTCCTAGTTGTGCCCTATTTATAGCACAAAACCCTACTATTTTCTCACAATCTCTTGGTCCTATCCTACCTTAATGCAAATGAAAATCACAAGCCAATGCTTGGGCTACATCAACCTACTCATCTACACATTGGAAACCTAAAATACTTACTTGTTTCGCAAATTAAAATGCCTAAATCTCCTATCTACCTCAAGGACTAATTTGGGGATGAAACCCTACTTCCATGGTCGATTCGAAGTGCTCAAGTGCTCAAGCTTGAATCCGTTGGTTCCGACAACGGAACCAAAATGTAGAGGCAATCAACCGCCAAGACCCATGGACCACTTATTATTTCAAGCATTCCAAGTCGAGCACTAATGGCTACCTCTCACATAGCTGACACACTATCCATCTCTACGAGTGTAGTGAGCTTACCTCTGTGCCTGATCAAGTTGCATCCTCTCCCAAGCACTCTGGTAGATCCATGATCCAAGTGCAAGCTTCCTCAAGCTCCACACTCCAAGCTCCATTGCCGCGAGCAAGAGAAGAGAAGAAGAGAGGAGAAGATGGAGAGCTTCTCCACCATGGTCCCTCACCCTCACACACTCACACTCTCACACTCCATCTCTCAAGTACAAGCTCAAGCAAGCAAGAACAAGAAGAAGAAGAAAAAGAATAGGGCTACTTTTGGCCACACACAAGAATAAGCTCCCATTTGTTGGAAGAGAGGGAGAGAGACAGAGTGGAGCAGAAGATGAGCCTCAGCTCATTGTTATTATTCTTCCATTATTCTTCCATCATTCTAACTGAAAGAGACTTACACACATAGGTATGACTAACCAAGAATAATTGTGGTTAAGTCATTGACTTCACCAACTTATTGAATGTCACACACGTGTATAGTTGTATCCAGCTAATGTTGGCCACACACATAAAGATAGACTGACTAAAGAGTAGCGGGAGCTTGATATTCTAAAATCCCCCTCAAGCTCAAACCATTTGATAAACTCCAAGTAGTTGTTTGAAGTATATGAAATTTTCTTTACCAAGAGACTTAGTAAATATATCTGCTATCTAGTCTTCAGTCTTCACATGAATCAAGTCAATCTCACCTGTAAGAACCATTTCTATGATGAAATGGTAGTGAACCTCAAAATGTTTGGACCTAGCATGGTAGACAGGATTGCTAGCCAACATAACACTGTTGAGGTTATCACAACACAATCTCACTCTGCTTTCCAGCTGTATTCCCAAGTCTTTTAGTAGTTTCATCAACCAAACTGCTTTGCAAGCCGCTAAGGCAGCTCCTCTGTACTCAGCTTCTATACTAGACAATGCAACTGTAGGCTATTTCTTACTCTGCCAACTAATCATACTACTGCCCAATCCAAATGCATAACCACTGATTGACCTCCTGTCATAGGCACAACCAGCCCAATCAGCATCAATAAACCCTCAAGTCAAGAGATTTTCCATATGCATAAAACGACCCATAATTTGTAGTACCCTTTACATATCTCATGATCCTCCTGACTGCATCTAAATGTGGTTTGTGAGGCTTTTGCAAAAACTGACTAATCAGCCCCACTGCATAACATAAGTCACGACGGGTAATAGTCAAGTATATCAAGCTACCCACCATCTATCGATATACATGGTCACATTCTCTATGTCATTCCCAACATCAATCTGTACCTTGACATTTTGATCAAGAGGTGTCTCCATAGGCTTGCATTCGGCCATACCATACTTCTGTAACATGTCATGAGCATACTGCTTCTCTAGCAGCCATATATCTTGAGGCATAGAGACTACCTCAATCCCAAGAAAATACTTCAGTTCACCAAGGTCTTTGACTCTAAATTCAGCCTATAAACATGATTTAATTTTAGCAATGCCCTCTTCATCATCTCCAATGATGATACAATCATCCACATAAACCACTAGAAACACATATCCATGATATGTCTTCTTTATGAACAAACTGTGATCTGCATCACCCAATCTAAATCCATGTTTCTATAAATAACTATTGATCCGAGCATTCCATGCTCTAGGTGCTTGTTTCAGCCCATATAAAGCCATTTTCAGCTTACATACATGGGTAGGAAAGTCCGGTGAACATAGCATTTAAGCTGCTCCATATATACTTCCTCAACCAAATCACCGTTCAAGAAAGCATTCTTGACATCCATTTGCCATAATTTCCAGCCTTTGCATGTTGCCAAAGCAATGTCAATTCTGACTATTGCCATTTTAGCCACAGGATTGAAAGTCTTCTCATAGTTAAGGCCATACTATTGTACATACCTTTTTGCAACTAGCCTAGCCTTATAGCATTCTAGCAAACCATCTAACTTGCACTTCACCTTGTATACCCATTTTCAGCCAATGGGGACTTTTCCTTCAGGCAACTCAACCAATTCCCATGTCTCATTTTCATCTAGGGCTACATACTCCTCATCCATGGCAGCACACCAATTATCATCTGTAATTGCATCATCAAACTTTGTAGGTTCTTCTCGTAACATGTCACACTAGCCACATATGCATAATGGCGGGCTAAACAACCAGTGTATGTAAACCTGTCAACTGGCCTTCTGACTCTCTTAGATCTATGTAACTGTGGCTCACTCTGAGCTTGCCTGTGAGGCAGTACATAACAACTTTGCCTTGCTCCAGGCGTCATAATAGACGGAATGCCCAACTCACTATCCAAACTGTCATTGTTGGATGACTCATACCCTACTATAAGTGGACATGTCACATCCTCAAGCAACTTTTCTTTTCCCTTATCCAATCTCCCCCTCATTGACATATTCGTGTTAGTGGACTAAGAGTACGACTCCGCAAGCGTCATGACCAAGGACTTATTGTAGGTGATCCATCACCTATAGGACTACTCATAGATGTACTCAATGTAGGTGTATTTTTAGCATTACTAGTGCTGGTGGTTGATCCATCAATAGCCACTGCAACAGGATTACCATACCACGATGCTATCTCATCAAAAACAACATCTCTTCTAATCAATGTCTCATGTGTAGACGGTACATAACACTTGTAAGCTTTTCAGTCTTGGTGCATAACCAAGAAACACACTCTTGACAGCTTTAGGATCCAATTTATTCCTCTTTTCATCAGGAACATGCACATATGCAATGCTGCCAAATACCTTCAAGTGTGAAATGTCAGGCTTATGACCATACAACCTCTCATATGGAGTTACATCATGAATCCTTGCTGTAGGGGTTCTATATAGAGACATGTTCTCCACCTCCATCTGATCTAAGACATGAAATTTTACAGCTCAACTCATTTTCAACATGCTTCTTGAAGTCCTTGAATGCATCAAACACATCATCCTTATGTTTCAGTATGAAAAGCCAGGTGTACCTGTCGAAATCATCAATGAAGGATACATACTAACGAGCACCACCAAACGAAGCATTATGAGATGGACCCCATACATATGAATGTACCAACTGCAAGGGTCATGAGCTATTCTGTACATGTCTCATAAATGGAAACCTTGCCTACTTTCCAAACTGGCATGCATCACATACATGTCCAAAGTCATGATACTTGAACTTAGGCAGTCCAAGCACAATCTCCTTCTACTGCATAGATTTCAGCTTTTGTACATTCACATGGCCAATCCTCTTGTGCCATATCTCAACATCCCATATAGCACCATCATCATGTTCAAACATGGCTGCGTTCAACACTGGAATTGACACATCAAGAGTAAACATTCTGCCATCTCTTCAGTATCTAGCAATCAATTTGTGCCAGTACCATATTCTTCAACAAAGCATCCATCTCTATTAAATCTCACCTGCAAATTTTGTTCTGCCATCTGTCCAACTGACAAAAGATTCTTGGTTATTGTAGGTACATGTAGTACATCATGTAGGCTCTTTTTCTTGCCATCAGGCATCAACAAAGGTATAACTCCTTTATGTTGAATAGTATGTTGGGTGTCATCCCCAATACAAAAATGTCCATGCAAACCTGCAACCATCTCATCAAACCATTCTCCATAAGGTGTCATATGATTTGAAGCCCCTGAATCAATGTACCGTCTCTCATCTCCGTTCTACCTAGATGCATTCTTAGACACATGTTGAATGGAAAACAACTTGTCACCTTGATCATCAGGAACTCCACTAGATGAAGCATAATTTCCATGATGTCTACCCTTGGCTTTCATGTCAGCCTGCTTTTTATGACAATCTTTTGCTATATGCCCATATCTACCACAATAATGACAGTCCTTGTCTCTGTTTGACTGATCATTCGACTGCCATGAAACAAATCCACCACCTCTACCACTAGGTGATCTCCCCCAGCCTCTAAAACCACCAGATCCACATTGGCCCTGTGTATTTGTGCCATGCTAGGCATTCTGTTGATGCTATCCATAAGCATTTCGAGTGTCTCCTCGACCTCAAAAAGAACCACGGCCTCTGCCGCCTCCACCACTAGAACCTATATTCAACCCAAGCTTAACTTCCTCATGCATCAGCAAAGCAATCAGCTCATCCCAATCAGGGGATTCAACTCTCATAAAAATAGATGTATCAAATGCTTTATACTCTTTGCCAAGTCCATTCAATGTCACTGCAATCATATCATCCTCAGACACTGAAGATCCAATGGTGGCAAGCTAATCCACTATGTTCTTGATCTCTATAGTGTAGGCCTGAATGCTTTTGCCATTCCTATACATGTTATTGAACTGTTGCTTTAGTTGAATCTTCCTTGCATACGTTACATTTTCATAATTCTTCATGAGTATGTCCCATGCATCCTTTGGGGAACTGCATCTGGTAATCTGTATAACCATAGCATCTGATATACATAAGAAAAACCAATGTAACACCTTGCACGCTCTCTCAATCCATAGTTTATGAGCCCTTTTCTGATCATTTGTCGGATTCCTTTTAGGCATTTCATGTTTAGCCTCATCTCGTGTACATAAGTCCCAATAACCTCTGCCAACCAAAAAATTCTTCAAACGGAACTTCCATAAAGAAAATTTCTTGTTGTCCAGCTTTTCTCCCACAATTTGAGTGATATTGTTAGTGCCTTGAGCATTTGCCATAGTTGCAGCTTAGGTTTTCAGTTATGTATACAACCTGTAAGTATCTGACTCCTTTTCCTACAGTTCAGGACCAATTTCTTGCTATTCACGATAGTTTTCTACAATTCATGACAATTTCTTTTGCAATTCATGGCGGTTTCTTGCAATTTAGAACAGTTTCCTGCAGTTCAAGGCAGTTTCCTGCAATAATTTTCTGCACTAAAGAAACATGGTATTTTAGTCATTTACAACCTTAGAAACATCCATAAGCATGTGGGATAATCTATAGGTATTTCTGTCAATACATAGACTCTGCAAGTACTGTATCTCTCTCTCATGTATTCTTACTGCAATGAAGAGAATATGCAATCTAAAACTTGTAATCTGACATTCAAGAAATCAACTCCTTTGAGATCTTGAGTGATAAATGATGCTATTTTCTTCAGGAGTGTAGAGAGGCAATGTCATATATTGCATTTACTATAAATGACTAGCCAAGTAGATGTTAAGGCATTTGTTTCATCTCCAGATTTCAATCCTCAGTTGCATCCAATGCTCTCTTTAGTCTTCCAAGCATTCAACATACATATGTCAGGTCATACAAATGACAGGAGCTCCAAAATGGCATGTAATGCTTCAATAAGAGGCAATGCTTGTTGCCTACATTCAGTCACAGTTTCCAACCATTAAAAAAATCCAGATCTAAATATTTTTCAGCATAAAATCCCAACTCCAATGCATGACATCAAGTCCATATGACTTCCCAGCATATACCTATGCTTCAATGGTACTCCTCAACAAGTTTGAGAGCTCCAAGGTCATGTCAAAGGTGCATACATGCTGTAGTGTAACGTGTCCACTCGTTCACTTGTGGGACACATCTTAGTAGCCCATCGGGAATAGAGTCTAGAAAGTGCCGCCTGGCGCTCGCAAGGAATGTCACAGGGTTTGCAATCTAGGTCTTCCCGAGTCTGCCTAGAGCGGAAGTATCCGGCCGTTCCCACTTAGGACCGACCTGAATTCAGGGTTTCTTTCCTATCAGTAAAATCTCTAGGAAGTAGCTAGCGTCGAGCTCCAGATGAACCACTTTGCGTAGGAACAATAGAGTCGAAGCGGATTTATGCTGCGCTTGGTTCATGGAGAATGGGAAACAAGAGGGATGCAAAGCTCAACCTCTCTGCCCATAAGGCATAGTCCCATTCCGCTCCCCTAAAACAACATAAATAGGGATTCTAACTCTATTGACGCTGCTAGGTCTTCACAGTCTCGTTATCACGTCTTTTGAGAAAAGTTCCTAGCTAACCGAGACCACCCTTCCGTAGTACGGACCCAAGTCAAGTCCACCGCACTTTCCTCGGGTTGCTTAGTTATCTAATTACCTACCACATTATGTTTGGCATGCAAAGGTAGCTTCCTTAATTAATCAATTTAAACACAAGTTTCTTCACGTAACTTAGACACTAACACAAAAACAATGTCAAGCAAGTTCTTTTCTCAAATATCTGATCTTTATTTATCATAGTTCCGGAATACATCAAGTATCATGCTCGAAGGCTATCCTAGCAATCAACAGGATTGTTGCTCCAAGTTTCACCCGTAGACTAGTACACGGGCCTCGAGATCCTTTCTTGAGTCACGTCGGCCTCCTGCGTGGGATCTAGAGGCAAGGAATTTACAACCAGAGCCTCCCCTGGCACCCAAGCGTCCTCCCGCTCCAAGCAGTATCCACAGAGAGACCTCTTGTGGTGGGTTCGTTCCATGTACCTGGCGCGGCTAATCAACCCCCTTGGATAGGGCCAGGCAGGCAGTTGGAGGTAACTGAACCTGCCTCTCCCTCCAAGCTTTTAACCTGAAGCATTAAGTGTTTTTCCTTGAATTAGTTCCTTGAGCAAAGAAGTTCAAACAATGTACCTAAGTGTACAATCACGATCATTTCAAAGGTTGTTTGTATGGTCAACTGCTAAGGTGTGATTCCTTCTTTCCGAATACTCCCAGCATTCGATCCTGGATTTTTCACGACTTGGCGAGATTTGAGGGGCTTGGCAAGCTAGGTTGCTTGTTTCCCCTTTTTCTTTGGGTTAGGGTTTGTACCCTACCGACCCTAATTATCCAGACCTTAGGTCTCCTTGTAAAATAGATCATGGACAACCGCGTCGTCCTCGGTTGGTCAACTTGTTGGTTATCTCCTAGATCCCTTGAAGTACCTATATATCCTTATCTTTGATCTTAATTGATCAAGATTGTCTATCCCCTTGACCATGGCTCGTCAAGATGGTTCTGTTTAGAACAGTTCCTACTCCGTCTTAAGTATAAACTTCTTAAGCCCTCTTAGTAATGCTCACATGCACTAAGCTTTCACCTATCCCTCTTGAAGTCACCAAGGACTTTGACATGGGACTCATGGATCTCAGTCCCATTTGGTAAATTACAAACAATGTTGAATTTTTCCAACAGTTTTAATGCATGCAACGTAATGCCATGCCTTCATTTCAATGCTTATAATTTTGATATAATTCATACGATATTTTATGCCACACATGCGAATGTATTTTCTATGCATGTGATGGGACCTAAAATGGGCCGGCATTGGCTATGGAACTAGCTGGACCTCATGCTCATAACAGACAAACACACCCTCACGGCCTCACGGACCAGGAGCGCCTATCTACTGCTAAAGGATGAACTGTTCTAAAGCCTAATCTATGCGTTTATAGTTTTCTAGTTTTGTAGTTCAACGTTTCTCTTTCTATAAACTCCGCAGAGGAAAAACCCATACACATTGGTAATAAATACCACGATAATCACATACATCGGAGGCAACCTCTCGGTGAAAACACCGCCACCCCACTGCAACTCTCCTACATCGCAAGGATTGGCCCCTTGATGCACTACTCAACATATAAAATAAACGAACAAACTCCACTCTTTCATTTTCGAAAGAACTCTAGGAGATACCATGTTTCCTTACTAAATAATCCCCCAAGAAACGAATGTCTATCCTACGGCTTAGGATGCCTTTCCACACTCGACGTGGGTCATTGTCATTGAAAACAGGTGTTATGCATCCAGGTTTTTTATTCCGATACCATGGTTTACATGCACATGCAAAGGTGAATGATCCTAAAGTGCTCAAACATAATTTTCCAAATCAGCAACGTGCTTGTGCACAATCAGGCTTTTCAAATGCTTATTCCCTAATACGTTGCGGCGATGAAAGGATAGCACCGAGATAACTCTCATACTACTACCCTCTTAATTAAAATACCACGGACTCTATGTCATGATATGCATCAAAAAATCAATAATAATCAGCATGCAAATCACACCATTCAAACATCCCAACCCCCTACATTTAGGTATTGCTTTCGTTGCATAGGTGTAGAGGTTCATTTTGTCATATTTTGATGTGTAAAAAGCGATAAATCACAAACTTTGACAAAGAAATAGGAGAAAATAAGGCTAAAACTCATGCTTCACCACTATCACACATCCACAAACAATCATTATATTATTCCATATTTTTCCAAGACGTATTTTTATTTTTTCCCTTATTTTTCTCATTTTCTTGATTTATTTGGCAATAAAGTATACTATTTTCTGGTTTTCCTTGTTCCAATCACTTCAACATACTAACATTAAATTTATCTTCCATATTCCCCCCATGGAAACATCTTTCACCCACCCGAAACGGAAAAACTACCATTTTACCGCTTAAAAACCACATTTTGGGTTTTCGAGAATTAAATAAAGCATGTAAATCATTGCAAAATCAAAATTTTATGATATACAACAATTATTGATGATGCAAATAGCACACAAATAAAGTTTTATCCAATAAGAACATAATTATCATCATACACTATCAAAAATCCTTCATTTTCTTCATAAAAATGATCATACCATGTTTTTACGTAACCCGAGACACCTTGAATGACTGCATAATCAGCAGACGGAGCCTCCATTGCTCTCAATCGAATGTTGTACTTCAATATTCAGCATCTCCATCAATCTCCATCACCACTTCCTTCATTCTCCCTCCCCGGTTCCTCCTTCAAGATGGTACACATGAACAGCCCATAGAGAAGAGAGAGAGGGAGGAGAGAGAAAGACTAGAATCTGTTCTCTTCATCCGTACAGCCATTCCTCGTGCGAAGACCGGTGATATCATCAGCCAAGAGAGAGAAGTTGCTACCCAATGTCAGTTCTATAGGTTGCTTTCAGCCTGCAATCACCATGTGGAGGATTCATGGTGCATTTTCTAGCCGTTGCAGACGTTGCCCTCTCTCCACGATTTGTCATGATTCTTCATCAAAAAATTAGAGGGGGGATCAAAGGTCCCAAAGGGCACCCCCCCTTTGGTCCTAAGTTTGGCCACCTTTTCATATCTTGGCCCATTTGTGGCCTCTTCCTCGTCCGGACTCCATTTCGAGCTCTGAAAAATCCTGCACGTCCGTCTTGACATCCTGCACTGATTGGTAGCTCCTAACAAACCGTACGGCAGTTGGAAAAATTATCAAAAATTCACAAGTGTCACTCGGGCACCTTTTAAAAGTCGTCTTTCACTTGGTGCTTAAAATCGTCCTAGCTGTAGCTACCGCCTTCAATGTTAAATATTTTTTTCCTAAATTTCAGATTTCTTGTCAAATTTTAGGCACATCCCGGGCTCAAAACTCCACTCTCATTGGCAATCACTGGATAGGGCGACTCAGCCCATCGAATCCCACAACAAATCTGCACAAAACAACCAAAGGAAGCATCAAGCTGATACAAAATAGGTACATACTAAAACACAGCATAATACTCACCCTACCCCCTTACAAAACCAAGGCATAAAATCCACAAGGAGTAGGCCTAGCATAATCTAATAAAAGGACCAAAGCTAGTCACTAATCGACTGCTCCAACACGGCCAAACTAAAAAGAACTATCAAAGAGGTCGCCCTAAGTGGTGGTCTGAACTACCTACCTAACTAAGGACAACACAACCAGGAGCTCCTACTAGGCGAGGACTCCTATAGCCTGATCAAGAAGTATTTTCTTTTAGCACATTTCTTATTTTAGGTTTTTTATTCTTCCATACTCGGGCATGTAAAAAGGAGGGAGCTGAGCGTAGTGACCCGAGGAGAACAGAGCATCGGCCTCAGGTCCTGTCTCGGTACCCAAGAACCTACCAAGCCCTCGCAAGGCAACACTTAATCCTTTTCTGATGCTCACTTTTATTTTCACTCCAACCTTCCTTACTTTCTTATTTTCCAGCGAGATGCCACCCCTAGGAAGACAAGGCATCGGCCCCGGGTCTGACTCACCCCCAGGAACCTACCAGGCCTTCACACGGCGATGATCAACTGCTTATAAATTTTCCTTTCTTTTCTTTTCTATTTTTATAGGGGTTAGAACCCCTTTTTACACACCTTTGTATATTTTTATTTTCTTTGAGATATTCAAGGTTTTTCTTCTTTTCAATCAACATCATTTTTCCTTTGGCAGGCTTCGCTAACTGCCTGACAACTAACAAGAACTCCTAGAACGGCTGCCTAGCAGGCTAGGAGAACAGGGTCACTAGGACTACTTTCTAAAACAGGTCTTTAATGCCTGACAATGTCTTTACAGGAGGCAATGACTACTCAGACCTCCCTCAAACATACCTAACCTAAACCTAGGACTTCATGCCTTGGACGCTGGTCCCCAACAAGAAAAGAAAAATCCCCTACAAGTACACAGACACATATAGCATTAAAAACACGTTACTCGTAAAGGAGAAATATCACCTAGATAGGGCCACGAGAAGCTTTCGCGCGACATAGGCTCCTTCCAAGCTCTTCTTTTAAACCTATCTAGCAAAGGACTAAAACAAGAAACCATTAACTGCACCTATACTAAACAGACAACTGGCCCTCTTGGCCTAACGAAATAAATCACTTCACTACAAAAAACTGATCGGCCCTCTTGGCCTAATGAAATAAAATAGAATAGCACCTACATATCCCTCCTTGAAAGAGTACAAATATACAATAATATGCTCCTTTTCAAGGAGGCAAAATAGGGCTCACAGCCCCTAAGCTAAATGCATAAGGTTATGACCTATCCCTCCTGCATATATATCAAGAGGCGTAGGCATAACATGTTGTCTAATCAGCCTATGGGTCCAAGATAAAAATGGGAGATTGGTCTCGGCTACTCTTTGCATCACCCATATCAACCATTGCCTGCCATATATTGTATGCTCTAATAGCATTCCCCATAAGTGACCAGGCCCTGTCTCATTATTGATAGCAATATCCAAACTAGGACCACAATTGAAGAAAATGTCTTTTTCATAAGCAAGATTTTCTAGTGAATCTGCAAATTGATTCCAGTAACGTGGAATCAGTTGAAGAGATACTCTCTCAAACTCCTCAAGTAGGATCATCACAGTTCGATGATACATACAAAGGATGGGATTCCGCTCTGTGTATGTCCCATCTAGCTGATTCAAAATCAACTGGAAATACCCTTTTACTAACAACCGCCAAATACCACCTTGTTTGGCAATATGCAGTCCCATAATCAATGCTTTATACTCCGCCATATTGTTAGTGAATCCTACCCTGAGATAAGCAGCTAACTTCATCGTAACTCTACGTTGGGGATCTCGAAATACTACTCCAATACTTCCTTTTTTATTAGGCCCTCGGGATGCCCCGTCAAAATATAATGTGTACGTCCACAATGGGTTTACACAGCCTACCATCATGAACTTCTCTATTCGTAATTATGATAGTCAAACCTTAACATGTTTAGAGGGTGAACTGACGGCTCCATCCCACCTTCTTAATTAAACTCAACAGGGATACTTGTCAACATTCGTAAGAAGTGATGGCAGAAGACTTTGATCTCCCACACAAAGGTTCCATCTTCTTGCTCAATCACTTTGTATCCTTTGCTCCACTAGATGAGTTTCCCCTGATGGTATCTCTGCTCCAGATATGGGTGCTCCAAATAAGGAATTAACTTCCCCATCAACCAGATTTAAGCTCTTTTGCAGGTCTCAAATCAGCCCCAGCATGGACCTGCAATGCATTTCTCTATGTTAGCATACTTAGAAATAATAAGGTTTAATCTTATTAAGATTAACCTTATTTTTAAATTCTACTCCCTGGCAGATCAGCTAGTAGAGCTGTAGACCTATTTTTCCCTATCCTAACAATCTTGTAGGGGCCATCCCATCTAGGTTCCAGCTTCCCTGGAAACAGTTCCCTATGCACATCGTAATATAGAACTAATTGCCCTTTTTAAAAGGTATACTTCTTTGCTTTAAGGTCGTGCAACTGCTTCATCCGATGTTTAGCTACCTCCTAGTATAATAAGCTCTGCAATTTCAGCTCATCCAGGTGGGCTATAGTCGTGAAACATTCAAAGAGTGAATCCTCATCTCCCAAAGAGTGGTTAATTGCAAACCGTATGGTTGGCAACTCAATTTCGAGGGGTAACACACACTCTTCCCCATAAACTAATTTAAATGGAGTATGGCCGGTAGCTCGCTTGAACGTTGTATTGTACGCCCATACTACCACATACAACTTCCTGTCCCAGTCTTGTTTCTTCTCAGAGACTATTTTAGACAAGATACCCACAATTTGCTTATTAGTACTTTCGACTTGCCCGTTTGCTTGCGGATTATAGGGGTCGTTTTGTTGTGCTTGATTTGCTAAGCTTCAGTCAGGCTTTTGATCACTTTATTCAAAAAATGGGTTCCACGGTCCAACACTAGTTCTTTCGATGGACCAAAACGGCAAATAATCTGCTCTAAAAGAAAACTTGCAGTCTCTTTTGCATTGTCATGCCTCGTCGCCCACGCTTCTGACCCTTTTATAAAATAATCAGTTGCTACTATAATGTACCTCTTTTGAATAGTAGATGACGGGATGATAGGACCCATAAAATCAATATCCCACTTCTCAAATGGAAGGATAGCCATGATAGGCGTAAGTGGGCGTCTCCTATTCTCTCTACTGTCATGTCTTTGACAGGTATCACATCTCTTAACGTACTCAAAGGAATCTTGGAAGATGGACGGCCATCAATATCCAGCTCTTAAAGCTTTTTGTGCCGTTAACCGTCCAGCGAAGTGCCCTCCACACGCAGAGTCATGGCACTCTTCCAAGATGAAAGAAATCTCGTCAGGCATCACACATTGGCGATAGATATCATCAACACCTTGCCAATATAGTGTTCCTGCAATCAAGGAAAACTTCAAAGCCTGTTGTCTAATTTTCCTCGTTTCTAATTTTGATAAACTAGCTCCAGTGTCTCCCATTGATAGATAATGCGTGATAGCAGCATACCAAGATGGGATAGAAGTTTTATCAATTTTAAACATTTCTTCAATATCACTTCCTTCAACCAAAGTCTCTTTTGGCTCCCCGAAATCCACAAAGCATTCCACAATACCCTGCAACCTCGGTGGCTTACTCTTAATCTCATAATCGAACTCCTGCAAAGTGATTAACCACTTTGCCAGACGATCAGGCGGTTGCAGCTTGTTCATAAGCAATCTAAGCCCTTCCACCTTTGTATAGAACACTACCTTCTCATAGAGGATGTAGTGCCTAAATTTTTTTGTCACAAAGACCATCGCAAGGCACAACTTCTCCATGTAGGTGTAGTTAATTTCTGAAATGCCCAATTTTCGACTAGCAAAAGCTATCGGATGATACCACTTTTCCTCCCAGATTTGGGCTAAACAGCAGCAGCTAATACTATGCATGGTGGCTGCTGAAAATATATAAAATACCTCGCCTCTTTTAGATGCTTTTAAAATTGGTGCTTTTACTAGCTCCTGTTTCACATTCTCGAAAGCTACCTTACAAGGGTCGCTCCATTCAGATAGACAGCTAAATGATAATAAGTTCGTTAACGGCAACGTCCTTTCTGCCAAGGCATTTATAAACCTCCGATAGTACCCTATCGATGACAGAAAGCTATGAACCTCTTTCGGAGTGCGTGGTGGACTCATGGCAACTATAACCTTGATCTTTTCAGGGTCAGTTGCGATCCCTACTGAACTGACCACATGGCCTAGCAATAGCCCATAAGGCACTCCAAAGATACACTTCCGTGGGTTAAGAGCGATACAAAATTGTCTGCAGCGCTCAAAGCACTTTCTTAAGATAATCAACTTCCTTTCCCTTACAGTGGCTGCCCCTAGGTCATCGATAAATACTTTCAACTCATTTGGGGAGATATCACCAAAGGTCTTGTCTGTTGTTCGTTGCCATGATCCGAGTGCATTGCACAAACCAAAGGCCATCACATGGTACGCAAAAGTACCAAAGATAGTAATGAAAGTTGTTTTCAACTTGTCCTCTTTCATAATTGCCATCTGGTTGTAACCCGCAAAGCAATCCATAAACAAGTATATTTTCCTACCCGTTAATTGATCCAAAATCTGGTCAATAAATGGCAACGGGTAGTAATCCTTAACCGTCTGCTTATTCAGCTCTCTAAAATCTACACATAGTCGGATCTGGTTGTTTTTCTTCTTCCTGATAACAATTGGTGAACACCATTCTGTGTGCTGTACAGGGAAGATTAAACCAGCTTTCCATAACTTCTGTAACTCCTCAAACAGCCCGTCCCTCAATTCAAATGGCATACGCCTTACCTTCTGATGCACAGGACGACTGCCTTCTTTTACAGGAATAGTATAAACAGCCAGGCTGGGAGGAATGCCTCTTAACTCATCATAACTCCAAGCAAAGATATCGCGGAATTCTTGAATCAAGGACACATAGTCCTCCCTTTTTGCTGAACTGAGCATGGAACCTAATTTAATTGGCCGTGAATCATTCGGTGTGCCAAGGTCTAACTCAATCACATCCGCGTCTCTTATCCTATCTTGCGGCTCTATCGGCTCATTTAGAGTTATCTAATAAATATCCTCTGTAGTGGATCCCTCTTTAGATTCGTCACTGGATGATGTCTCACCAACAGATGGATCATCTACTGTCTCTAATTCAATAGAGGATAAAGGAGCTCTCTCACTCTGAGGAGACTCAGGGTAAGCATCAACTATTACTCGATTAGCACCTCTACCTAGAACCACTCGACCGGCAGGTATATCAACTTGACAGTGTGTTCATAAGATCCAAGGCCTGCCTAGCAAGACTCGATAGCTAGGACGTCTTGCAAATCTTATTACCCTAAAGTCCAAGAAGCATTCTACACTTGCAACTGTAACATGGACTTTAGTAATGCAACCTTCTGGTTGCCTTAGACTATCATCAGCCATTCTAAGAAGGGTGGAGCTATTTTTTTGGATGCCTAGACCCAACCTCTCCATCAACTCTGAACTCATAATATTGACGGAGGATCCAGTGTCTACAATAGCATGCTCCACTAATATTCCATCCATGTATGCTGGAACCCTAGGGCAATTCTTTTCAGCATGATAAAACCAATCTTCCCCTACTCGTGCTATGCCCAAAGGTTCTACAATATACCCAATACGCAGGATCTTCTTGAATTCCTTGTGTACTCCTGGAGATAATTTAATCAACTGTAAGAGGTTTACATCTGGTTTGACTTTGCAAAGAGAACTTGCTAAATCAAAATCATGATAGGTAGCCAAAGCTCTCTTTTCTCACCAAACCATCCTTTCTTTTGGCTTTGGTGCCTCTCTTTTAGCTCTTGCCTTCTTTCTTGGCACTTCCTCATCCTTCTTAGGATCGACTTTTCTGTCAACAGGCCTTAGAGGTCCACCTTCCACGCTAGGATTCAGGACTTGCGTCCCCTTATCCCCTTGCTTAGGGTTTCCCTCAACCGGTTTTGCATTATCTCTATCACCCTCTTTAGCCTTTTGGCCTCTTGTCACGGCCCGTAGGTTAGAGGTTTCAGCACCATTGACATGTACAGCCTCAATAAGGCTGACTCCATTGCCTTGTGGTAACTCTTCTATAGTGGTCTTTCCCCTTTGCAATATTTGTCTTGGTCCATCATTTTGCTGGAGGTTACTACGTTGCACTCTATGATTAACTGGACCTGGCTATTTACTCCCTTGTTGGAGGGAACTAATCTTACTCCAACAGGTAGCAGCTAAGTGGCCCGACTTCCCACAAATATCACATTTAACATTTGGACAGTTTCTAGGGAAATGTTGTCCGCCACACCACTTATAGCTGAATCTTGAGGGACCACCCTCTTCAGGGCGTCGACTTCCTATCAGATTTTGCTGCTTCTTCAGGAAATTGACATCAATAGCTATTTGCCGATATTTTTCAGAAATCATGTCAGTATAGTTCTTCATCATATCCTTAACTTCACCAAGGATATTAGATGCACTTGACTCATAGCCTTGATCATCTATCCGTCATTCCATTGGCCTAACAATTTGATTGGACATTGGTTGTTGACTCACAGGAACAACATTAGGGTTCGAAACTTGGCCTCCAACATTTGGTGGAGCCAACTGACTAGCCATAGGCATAGTCACACTGGGAGGAGTTTGCAGCAAAGGTATATTTTGAACCACACTTCCTCTCCCATTAGGGGTATTCATAGGCATCCCTTGACTTCCATTTATCAATGGTAAATTTTCTCCAGGTACTAGACCCACATTAAGATTTATTCGAGAGGAGTAGGCCATTTGTAATCATGACTTTACTCCTTCTGCTCACATGATGGCGGTGTCTATATCAGCCAAAGCCGCGCTGCTCAATTGTACCTGAATATTGAAATCCAATCCATGCAAGAAGTATTGCAATTGGGTAGCCAGCGGAATAGGAATGTAAGTTTGTAACTTACAAAATACTTCCTTAAGCTTCTTGGCATAGGCTTTCACATTCTCATGGGGGTCTTGGCGTGTTACATTCAAAACATGCAACCAGTATTGGCCACCTCTTTCAGGGGCATATTCTCCTTGGAAAGCTGCATAAAATTGGTCGATTGTGGTGGTTATGGTTCCAGACTCTATGCTATGATACCATACTGCAGCCCTTCCTTTTAACGTCATGTTAAAGAACTTCATAAGATGTCCCTCATCTTGGATGTGGTAATTAAACATTAATCTTTGGAATTCACAAATGTGAAACTCTGCATCTTCTTCGGCTAACCCATTAAAAATGGGCAATGGAACTCCTAGAGCTGGCAAATCCGGCGTCCCTGCAGGAATTGCAATGGGTTGTGCCATGACGACAATCGGATTGACAATAGGAGTTTGGACTAATGGGATTACACCCCCACTTAAAGTGGGTTGACTTGATGGAAGAGGGGAAGAACTTGCGCTTCCTCCTACACCTAAATGACTATGTGCAGCAATTGGATTACTAAGACCACTGCCTTTTATGCGTATCGGGCTACTCCTTTGAGGAGAATAGCGACTTACAATCTCCAACCGTCGTCTAGCCCTCTCAACACATTTTGCTTTTTGTATTTCGGCTTGACGGTCCTTGTCAGAGGACATAAACTAACTTTTTGGTCCCTAAAAACCCTAGATTTGAGAACCACCACTTGTTAGCGGCTCCCGGCAGACGCACCACTGATGGGACCTGAAATGGGCCAACACTAGCTATGGCACTAGCCGGACCTCATGCTTATAACAAACAAATACACCCTCACGGCCTCGCGGACTAGGAGCATCTATCTACTGCTAAAGGATGAACTATCCTAAAGCCTAATCTATGCGTTTATAGTTTTCTAGTTTTGTAGTCCAACATTTCTCTTTCTATAAACTCCGCAAAGGGAGAACCCATACACATTGGTAATAAATACCACGATAATCACATACATCGGAGGCAACCTCTCGGTGGAAACACCGCGACCCCACTGCAGCTCTCCTACATCACAAGGATTGGCCCCTTGATGCACTACTCAACATATAAAATAAACTAACAAACTCCACTCTTTCATTTTCAAAAGAACTCCAAGAGATACCATGTTTCCTTACTAAATAATCCCCCAAGAAACGAACGTCTATCCTACGGCTTAGGATGCCTTTCCACACTCAGCATGGGTCATTGTCATTGAAAACGGGTGCTATGCATCCAAGTTTTTTATTCCGATACCATGGTTTACATGCACATGCAAAGGTGAATGATCCTAAAGTGCTCAAACATAATTTTTCAAATCAGCAACGTGCTTGTGCACAATCAGGCTTTTCAAATGCTTATTCCCTAACACGTTGCGACAATGAAATGATAGCACCGAGATAACTCTCGTGCTACCATCCTCTTAATTAAAATACCACAGACTCTATGTCATGATATGCATCAGAAAATCAGCAACAATCAGCACGCAAATCACACCATTCAAACATCCCAACCCCCTATGTTTAGGTATTACTTTCGTTACATAGGTATAGAGGTTCATTTTGTCATATTTTGATGTATAAAAAGCGATAAATCACAAACTTTGACAAAGAGATAGGGCAAACTGAGGCTAAACCTCATGCTTCACCACTACCACACATCCACAAACAATCATTATATTTTTACTTATTTTTTCAAGACGTATTTCTATTTTTCCCTTATTTTCCCTATTTTCTTGATTTATTTGGCAATAAAGTATACTATTTTCTGGTTTTCCTTATTCCAATCACTTCAGCATACTAACATTCAATTTATCTTCCATATTCCCCCATAGAAACATCTTTCACCCACCCAAAACGGAAAAACTACCATTTTACCACTTAAAAACTGCATTTTGGATTTTTAGGAATTAAATAAAGCATGTAAATCATTGCAAAATCAGAATTTTTTGATACACAACAATTACTGATTATGCAAACAGCACACAAATAAATTTACATCCAATAAGAACATAATTATCATCATAAACTATCAAAAATCCTTCATTTTCTTCATAAAAATGGTCATATCGTATTTTTACGTAACCCGAGACACCTTGAATGACTGCATAATCAGCAGATGGAGCCTCAATTGCTCTCAATCCAATGCTGTACTTCAATCTTCATCATCTCCATCAATCTCCATTACCACTTCCTTCATTCTCCCTCCCCGGTTCCTCCTTCAAGATGGTACACATGAACAGCCCATAGAGAAAAGAGAGAGGGAGGAGAGAGAAAGACTAGAATCTGTTCTCTTCATCCGGACAGCCATTCCTTGCGTGAAGACCGGCGATATCATCAACCAAGAGAGAGAAGTTGTTGCCCAATGTCAGTTCTATAGGTTGCTTTCAGCCTACAATCACCATGTGGAGGATTCATGGCGCATTTTTCGACCATTGCAGATGTCACCCTCTCTCCACAATTTGTTCATGATTCTTCATCAAAAAATTAGAAGGGGGGTCAAAGGTCCCAAAGGGCATCCCCCCTTTGGTCCTAAGTTTGGCCACCTTTTCATATCTTGGCCCATTTGTGGCCTCTTCCTTGTCCGGACTCCATTTCGAGCTCTGAAAAATCTTGCGCGTCCGTCTTGACATCTCACACTGATTGGCAGCTCCTGACAAACCATAGGGCAGTCGAAAAAATTATCAAAAATCCACAAGTGTCGCCTAGGCGCCTTTTAAAAGTCGTCTTTCACTTGGTGCTTAAAATCGTCCTAACTGCAGCCACCGCCTTCGATGTTAAATATTTTTTCCCTAAATTTTGGATTTTTTGGTAAATTTTAGGCACATCCCGGGCTCAAAACTCCGCTCTTAGCATGCAATCTTAATATTATCCTCTATGTAATTATTTACACGATCTATAACCTTCTTGAATGATCTGATCTTTATAACTTTATGTGATTATTGTATGAGTCTAGCTGCACTTTAATCTTTTCTACAGTTTATTGCACGTACCTTAGAATCCATCTTGCGATACAGAGATGCACTTTGTTTCTTTCAATGTTCTCTGAAATGCATTTTAAGCAAGAACTTGTGCAATGAGCAATGCACTTTATGCAGGAATTCATGCGAGACGTTTTTGGTAATTTACGATGCAATTATCTAATCAATTTCACCTATTATGATGGCATCTTACAACGGAAATTATCTTGTTTGTTACATACATCACAAGTAAGTTCATACCTAGGAGTTTATCAATCGTACAATTAATGTGATGCATGTGAATATGATTTTCACCATGATAATTATAATCTATGAATTAATAATAGAGCAACCTGGGTTTGGAGTGATGTCTTGATTCCAATGGTATTTACGCCTGATAAACCGTTCGCAATTGCGGTGCCGTCTTGATTCGAACCACCAACCACACTTGCAGGGTTTCCGGCCATCCTTGTGGATCTACACTTCGGGGCCATACTCGAAGACACGTGTACGAGTGATAGAATTCTCGCACTCTCCTATGCAACTATAAGTAAATTCTTGCAGCCTCTCCTTGAGTGGAGAAAAGATAATGAAAGGGGGGTGTATTTTCGAAAATATTAGAGGGGGCGTATGACCTCTCTTTAAGGGGGGAAAAGAAGAACCCTCCAAAAGCTTCCCTCCCTCTCTCTCTCTCTCTTTGCGATGATGATGGGGGGGGGGGGGGGGGGAGGGTGGTTGCAGACAACGAGGGGGGGAGGGGCTGCTGTCGAAGACCACTAGGGAGGAGGGGGGGCTTCCCCTTATATGGTGGAGGAGGTGGTGGTTTATGGGTTGGGGGGGGGGGGGGGGGAGGGACAGTCGTTAACGGCCACCACCCCTCCACCTGGGGGGTGCATGCCCCCTCTCACTCTCTTAACTCCCTCTCTCTCTCTCTCTCTCTCTCTCTCTCTCTCCCCGACATGCTGTCGGTGGGGAGAGAGAGGGAGAGGGAAAAAAATTTAAGTTAATTTTTAAAAATTTTAAGAAAAAGGAGGGAGGGGGAGCGTTCTCATGGGAGGGATGTTACATCCTCTCCCCCTTAGAGGAATCGAGATGTTCTCATCTCGAGAAGATCTGGGGGTATTGTTGGTTGAGAGTATTTTCATCCATCCAGGTGGCATCCTCTTTGGGGTAATCTTTCCACTGGATGAGGTATTCTCTCAAGGTCCTTGATCTCAAATGCCTCTCCCTAACATCTAGGATTCTATCAGGTCGTAGCTCAAGGACTCCTTGGATAGGCATTACAATTTGCTGATCATCAAGTACATGATTCAGATTAGGTAGATACTTTTTCAATAGGCTAACATGGAATACATTATGAATCTTTAGAGTTACGGGCGGCTGTAGTTTGTAAACATTAGGTCCTAGGCACTTGGTGATCTTATAAGGTCCACAATACCTCGGACTTAGCTTCTTGTACTCTCCCAAGGACAGTGAACTCTTTTTAGGATGTACACGGATGAAGACCATATCACCTTCAACGAAGGATCTGTCTTGCCGTTTCAAGTCAGCATAAGCCTTCTGTCTATCCTTGGTAGCTTGAATGTCTTATCTTATTGATTTGATTTGATCATCCATGTCTTCCAGCATCTGTCTTGAAGCTTCTACCCTCAAAGTTGGATGTGAGAAGTTCAAAGGGATACGACAATCATGCCCATACAATGCTTGGAAAGGGGTCATCTGAATACTCTGTTGGTAAGAAACATTGTAAGCAAACTTTACTAATGGTAAGTACTGAATCCACTTTTTAGGTTCATGACAGCAGTATGCCCTAAGCATATCTTCAATGACTTGATTGACTCGTTCTATTTGACCATTAGTTTGGGGATGGTAAGCTGTACTGAAATAGAGTTGAGTTCCAATAGCCTCAAAGATAGCCCTCCAGAAGTGTGATGTGAAAAGAGAGTCACGATCACTAATGATCCTTCTGGTTAACCCATGAAGTTTGAATATTTCCTTGATGAATAATCTTGCGATGTCTGAAGCTTTATAGTTCGTCTTGACAAGGATGAGATGTGCGACTTTGGTGAGCATATCTACTACAACCAAAATAGAGGTATATCCTCCCTGAACTTGGGGTAGGCCAACAATAAAGTCCATACTAATGAACTTCCATTTCATTTGTGGAATGTCAAGTGGTTGCAATTTTCCAGGCATTTTAACTTGTTCTGCCTTAATTTGTTGACAAGACAAACATTCCATGACATATTTGAGTACGTCTCCCTTTAGCCTTTCCCAATAATAGCTCTTTCTAACCACATTAAGGGTCTTGGCATAACCAGGATGCCCTAAGAAAGGGGAGTCATGGGCTTCCCAAAGTATCTTCCGCTTGAGAGTTTGGCTTGCAGGGATACATAATCTTGTCCTAAAGTAGACCAGTCCACTACTGATGGAGAATTCTTGATACTTCGTCTTTAGCCTTGGGTCTTGATCCTTGATGGGGATCTCCGTTAGCATTTTCTGATCGACTGGGTCTTAATATGCCCCTTCTTTTTCTAGCTCAAGGATCGGGTTTTTTGGCATTAATACCTTTGTGGCTAGTGGTGTTGCTGTTGATGAATCTTGCAAAATGAGAGAATCTAGAAATGCCTTGTGACTGAGTGCATCAACAACCATGTTCTCTTTTCCAAGCCTATATTTGATTTCAAAATCATATTCTTCCAGCACTTCGATCCATCGACGTTGCCTCATATTGAGCTCATTCTGGGTGAACATCCATTTAAGACTCTTGTGGTCCGTTACTAAGGAAAATTTGTTACCTAGCAAGTAATAGAACTATGTGTTTGCCTACCATAAAGGCAATGATCACATGAATCAAAACACTTGTAGTCAAGGGGCAGAAGATACCACAAATAAGAAGGCATTTTCATTCCTTTTAAGTGCATGTGCCCAAGGTGATGATGCCATAAAGATACATGTGGTATATGAGCTACTTCCAAAGCATGGTCAATAGACCCAAATACAAGCAAGGGCTAGAGGCTACTGGCCTTGGCAACTCAAGAAAAGGCAACCTTCCCATGCGTAATCTTCCACGTGGAATCACCAAAAGACACATGATATCCTACATCATCCACCTATTCAACAAAAAGTAAGATTTTGGTCAAAGCCATAACATGGCATATCTCATGCAAAACAAAAGTACTCAATGCAACACATGATATGCAAAACAAGGGAGGGAGAGGATCCTTGAACTCAATGCCCTATGAAGTCAATTGGCTAAAAATAGAATGAAATTCATTCAAATGAATGGATACACTAGTCCCTTCGTTCATGCAATGGTCCATGAGTTGTTTCTATCAATACATGTGTGAAGAAATACTTTTCTTGCCATAAAGATTGTATATATTTTCCCATAACTGCCAAGCATTATCTTCAGGTGCCACAACAATGAAATTAACATGTTTTGACAATGACAATACAAGAGTGGATTTACATAGCTCATCCAACTCATCCCAAATATCTTGATCAATCCCTTCAAGATTTATACTTTTGATTTTCAAATGCCTAACCTACTTCTTTTGAACCAATACTTGCCATATTTGCATCTTCCAATATGTAAAATTTATGACATCAAGCTTTTCAAGATTGAAAATAACACTATCATTAGAAGACCTAGCCATAATGACAGTATACCAATGTAAAATGAAAATCCAATATGTAAAATTTATGACATCAAGCTTTTCAAGATTGAAAATAACACTATCATTAGAAGACCTAGCCATAATGACAGTATACCAATGTAAAATGAAAAGGAAATGACTGCTTTTACAATTATAGAAACTAGAAGCTTTTTCTCATTTTCATTAGTCTTAGGAATGTGCTACTATAAATAAATGCAAATCATTCCCCAAATTTTAACCAAAACAAGGGCAAAATAGGATGGAATACCAAAGTATAGTGTTATCTACCAATTGCAAGCAATAAACTACCAAAGTATAATGTCTACTCTCCAAAATAATGTTGAAAACTATAATTATAGCATTGGAATAAAGAAGGCAACCCATGTCCATCCAACTATAGATAAGTAGCCAAGAAAGTAAGCTCCCACTGCTAGGGATATCTGAGCAGCAGCAACCGGGATACAAAGAATACAACTACCAATGACTAAGCATAAACTACCAGTATCAAACAATTTCACGAACTCAAATTGTCAATAAGCCATATATCCCATAAGCATATACATCACTAATGACAAAGATAAGTACCAATGTCCAAAGTATACGGAACCAAATCAGCCCACAAGTGGAGGTAACTACGTCTAGTAGCATACAAGAGAGCATATATATGAACGAAGAGTCACATTGTCTCAAAGAACCAAGCTCTGCCAATAAGTACAAGATTCTTCATTGGAATCAAATCCAAAATGCAAAGTGAGCAAGCAAAGCTCAAGACATATACATTAAAGCATCCGAGAAGCCAAAGTGCATCACAAATACATTTGGGAGCATAAGTATCCAATGAAGCTTCAATACGCATGACTAAGCATGGAAGCTCAAAGCAATTGACCAAAGCCCAAGTACATCAAATGTACTCAAATCCAAGTTTCAAAGCATGTCATAACCACATTTAGGTTGATATATCCATGCTAGACATCATTGTAGGCATGTAGCATGCTCCAAATACTATGTAGACACAATAAGCATTCAAAGCATGAAGCTCATTGATGTATGCTTGTTGTCCAAACTATTATGACAGTAATAAACCTTTACAAAACTAAGCTAATCAAGCTCTTAAAAATTGATGTAGTATCCCAAATCATAACCATACCATTTGGGTACCAAAGTAGCATCCCCAAGGCATCAAACATGCATTATGTAATTTGTTGTTTGTTGTCTAAACCAGAATTGCTCTATTCTATCTAAAATAGAGAACTAAAAAGTGCACAAAATTAACTCTATGAGTGCTCATATCTATATCTCTCATTGCACTCTTCATTTTTAGTTATTGAATGCCTAAATTTGATATTGTATACAAAAGTTATGGTCAAAATATGAAAGTGATGTTAAGCTGCCATAGCACAACTTCTACAGCATGCTCTATATCCACTCAAAATGCATAAAATGGCCAATTTTAAGCTCAATAAGCACTCAACAAGGCTATGGGAAGCTCCTCGACAAGTCAGGAGCAAGTTGGAACAAGTTCAAAGAAGGGAAGAATAAGTACATGCCTCAAGAGAAAGAAACAACGGCTGCCATGAAACCTTGAGCTAAAGATTTGAATCCCAAGTGAAGCAAAGGGTGAAGAAGCTGAAGATTTGAATCTGAGCCAAAGCAAAGGATGAAGAATCTCCTCAAATGCCCACTTAGATACCAGTTGAAAGGCAGAGGAAGCATATAAGTGGAAACAAGAGTAAAGTAAGAGCTATCACATATGGAGCAAGACAGTGAGAGAGAGAGAGAGAGAGAGAGAGAGAGAGAGAGAGAGAGAGAGACCATATGTGGGAACTCCAATAGTCACAATGTGTGATCGGCCTTTCCTTATTCAATAGTCACTAAAAGAGTAAGAATAAATTGATAGTGAGATGGGCGCCTACCACCTGTAGAGTACAAGTGTGCAGTCATGGTGTGAAGTAAATACAAGATGGCATAGGTAGATGCACCTTTACCCCCAACACTAGAAACGTGAACTAGGACAAAATTCTGTAATCTCATGAAAAGAAAGGATTGGACTCAAGAATTGAGCTAATCCAAGATGGTCACATGATCCATTGTTGTTTCCACATAGGAATCCTCTATAGGATGGGGTATATGTATAGTAACAAGATCCCAAAAATTGAATGTGTCAAGTATGCATTCCACCTTACAGGACCAAAGTGAAAACCATTGAGCCCATTCTCTTTGGATAAAGAAGGGAGGACATGCACCTGAACAAGTGGTGCCATGTGGGGCAATTTAAAGCACATAGAATGGGCTTGTTGTGAGAAACATGGAGAGAGGGGGACTCCAAATGATGAGAGCAAAAAAAAGGGCTCAGAGACCTTCTTCACGATGATCACACCACCTATTAGAGGAGTGATGAGAAATACCCTTGTTAGAGGCATCAAAGGCATCAAATCGATGGTGGTAAGACATCTTCAATACATGCAAGCACCCACAAAAATCTGTTTTGCTATAAACAAGCACGAATGGCAGAAATCAGCTATACCTCCACCGAAAAGGAAAGACTTAGATGTGCCACTTGAGTCATATGGATCAATCACCTACTACAGAAAATCTATCTTTCCAGCGAGAAACAAAGCATTCAAAATTTGCGTTCTTAGCCTTGGCGATACCATGTGAGAGCATGTAATGGAAGAGAATCATGAATACAGAGAGAAAAGAAGAGAAGAAAAGAAAGCAAAAAGAGAAGAATGATCAGCAACACTGAACAAAGAAGAAGGTTGAATACAATGAGGACTGATCAATCCTTAGACACAACCCAAGAGTCATTAATGAGGGCACTAGATCAAGCTAAATAATGATGATAGCATTGTTCAATGCCTTGTATGCATCTAAACCTTCAATTAAAAAGCCTTTATAACATTGGGTTTTCTATCTCTTTTTATGATAGAGATAGAGATGAAGACAGTGATAGAGATAGAGATGTTGATGGAGACGGAGAGTATGCAGCCTCTGTTGTCCATGAAGGAGACTGAGAAAACTCTCCAGCCATCCAACCAAGCATCTACAAGATAGAATGTGGATGAATACCCCAACCTATTAACTAGCTATAAAAAGCTGAAAACCTCTAAATTTGTCCAAGAAACTAACTAGGGACACAAAAAATCTAGTCAGCCTACATTAATTGTAGTCAGCATTAACAGATAATTTTGAAAATGCCAATGTGGCCTCCCTGAACAAAATTGATGCATCCTAGATCAAAATTGTTGAAATAGGGCAACACAAACTAATACATGGTTGGGAAATACAAGAAATGAACACAAAACCATTAGAGCTTCAATGTCTCTATCAAACTTTGACAACATCTCACAACCAAGAGATGATTGAATAACATACATGAAATAAGGCAGACTAACAAATACTTAACTCCTCCCTGTTTTGCACTTTGAGGTAAGTGTACTATATAGCTACTCTCATCTTTGATTGATTGCAAAAGTAATTATTCCTAGATGGGCATTAGATTGCTGTTAGGGTGACTATAGAAGTATATGGTCCCTCAAGTCAATTCTTCTAGGTTGATGCCTTTATGTCTTGCTACAAGCTAGACTCAAAACCCACCCAATTGGTTAAGTCTGTGAATCCTATAGGGTCCAAGAGGGTTCCATTGTGAAGCCAAGTTGAGTAGAATTTTTGGGTTTTTTATTTAAGACATGGATAATGATGGATTAATAGGAAATTAGTTCTAGTAGAGTGAACCCAAGAATTTTGAATTGTGAATGTTGTGGAAAATTAGAACATTGTCATATGAATATAAGATAAATCTTTTGATTCCATGAGCATCAAGATGATAATATAGTTTATTTTCAAGAGAGGAAATTCATTTTAAAACAATTTAAGCTACTTGAATTAAATGCTAAAGGATCCAATGTTGAGATCAATGCTAAGGTCTAGATCAATAGTCAATGATTGCTTGCTTGCTTGCTTTTGGTGGTTGAATCCCATCTTTGATGGTGTCTGTCTCATAGATTGAGAGAAGGCAATCACAATAGTGGTGAGAGTGGTCTGTTATTGCAATTCCACATTAATGGTTATAAGTGAATATTCTAAACTAGGGGGATAATGTAGGTGCTAAAGTGAGTTCTTATTGTGCAATATACATGGGTGCATGTAGAGAGACTCTCCCTTTATTCATGAATACAATGTAGAGATAACAACTAATTTATTCTAAGTCAACATATCTCCTTTGCAACCCAAACTATCATGGGTTCATTATTTCAACACCTCCCTTCAAACCCATGACACAAAAATATTTAAGCATGACTATCTTCTTGCAATTACTTGGTCACCACATGACTTGATCAAGGACTTATCAATCTTTCAATTACCATAGAGTAATAGTAGGCTAGGCTAGTCTACCCTAGATAGGGAGAGGTATTCTTGGCTTCACTATTTGTGGATAGGAGGTTTGAGCAGTTTAAGGGACTTGGGCCATAGATCCAATGACTATATATTCGTTGCACCTTCTCAATTTAATTTCAAGCATGATCATAATATAATCATTAAAAAATAATGTATATAATTCTTTCTAAGAATTTAGCTAATGAAAGTGACTTAACATCATATCAATGTTACAAAAAACTCTTCAAGATGCCAATTATTAATTTTCCTTTGTTGCTTGTTTCCATGATGACTTTTCTTATGTTGGTTGTTTCCATGATGACCTCATTGGCTTGATCAAAATCTCCAACTTACATGATGACCTCATTGTCTTGATTAATATCTCCAACTTGCATGGGCTCTACTTTTCTTCTTCATTTGTATACCATAAAGATTTGTGAATAATAGTCTAGTGGTGGAGTTGGATGGAATCAATGGCAAATAATAATGCATGTGCAAGATGCTAATGAAAGTGATATAATTGAAGTGTTGAGAAATAATGAATGATGTATGCTCCAGGAAGAGATGTCCTGAATCCCAAATGCACAATGAGAAGAGTGGAGAAGCTGGAAAGCTATAAAGACATGTACTTGGTTCACTTTTCAATGCAATGCTATTGTACTTTGGTTCAAAGCCATGATGAGCTCAGTTTAGCTCTTCTCCCCTGCTCACCCAACTTCTCACAGCTCAGCTCTAGCTCAGGACAAGTGTATGAGTTCATCTCCTACTTCATTCTCACACATCTCTTCTTGGCCACCATAGCCAACTTGCACCCACTCAACTTGGACCCCCTGGATTTCCCAATACAGGCAATATCTCACTGAGATCTCTTTTGTAAACTTCTTCCCCTACTCTAGAGCTTCTCTCTGGCACCTCAGTTGTTGACATTGGTGCACTATACCTCCAGGATTATGGAAATTCTTCGAATCTGTCCAAACTGCATGCCTGACAAGCTGTCATACAATTGTGCGACTTGCACATGCTGCAATCTAACTCAAGACCATATGGCTTTTAAATCCTGGTATATAAGCCTTCTCTCCATCAAATCTTTTGTCAGTTGATTGTGTGTATGTGCTGCTATAGACAAAATAACAGTCAGGTACAAAAACCCTAATACAATGCAGCCATAGCTTGTGAATTTCAAGCTCATCTTACACTTCAATCTCTCACTTTATTCAACTAATTCAAGTTGCTACCATTTTGATCTTAGTTCTAGCTCAATCCACATCACTCCAAATCAGTAAGGGAGGATCTCATTGAGCAACATCTAGCTCAACAAGGAGATTCAACATTAATAGTATCTCTTGATACTCAATTAGTGTGTCTCTTGGCACTTGTAAGTATTTAAAGCCCTATTGATCAAATCCAATTGTAAGTCTCAATTTCTGTGTAAAAGGATAGACAATGCCCGAGTGTTCTCGTGGTAAGACCTCCCTCTAAGATGACTGAACTAGAGAAGATAGCAAAGTTTAATGGTGAAGGCTTTCATGCCTGGAAGGAGAAAACCATGTATCATCTCATGCGGAAAGACCCCTTGGATCTCTTTGAAGAAGATGATGCAGAAGATGCTAAAGAGGAAGATGCTGCAAAATACCAGTCTAAAACAAAGGCATGGAAAAAGATTAACAACAAAACTATAGGTATTATTGCCTGGGGTCTATCAGATGATGTATTACACCACATCTCTGACATCAAGGATGCAAAGAAGGCATGGGAAGAACTTGACAAAATCTTTGGTACACAAGAAAATAACTCAAATTTAAAATTACTTATGCAGTTTTATAAGTTGGATATAAAAGACATCTCATCTATGACTATACACATCAATAAGTTCAAGGGCCTTAAAACTCAGCTAGCAACTCTTAAAAAGACCATTGATGAGGATGAGGCAATAGCAGTGCTACTTGCCAGTGTTAATCATGAACCATATGAGAACCTTGTTTCAACACTAAGCAATGTTCCTAGTCTCTCACTTAAAGATATTGAGCACTCTCTTCTTGATGAAGAGAACAAACAGAAGAACAAGAATGCAAAAGATGGTATTCCATCATCTAGGGAAAATCTCTTATACACCAAAGGAGCTAATGGACGCAAAG
>NC_141159.1:135281001-135287904 GCF_053477565.2 Lygodium microphyllum
TAGGGTTTAGGGTTTAGGGTTTAGGGTTTAGGGTTTAGGGTTTAGGGTTTAGGGTTTAGGGTTTAGGGTTTAGGGTTTAGGGTTTAGGGTTTAGGGTTTAGGGTTTAGGGTTTAGGGTTTAGGGTTTAGGGTTTAGGGTTTAGGGTTTAGGGTTTAGGGTTTAGGGTTTAGGGTTTAGGGTTTAGGGTTTAGGGTTTAGGGTTTAGGGTTTAGGGTTTAGGGTTTAGGGTTTAGGGTTTAGGGTTTAGGGTTTAGGGTTTAGGGTTTAGGGTTTAGGGTTTAGGGTTTAGGGTTTAGGGTTTAGGGTTTAGGGTTTAGGGTTTAGGGTTTAGGGTTTAGGGTTTAGGGTTTAGGGTTTAGGGTTTAGGGTTTAGGGTTTAGGGTTTAGGGTTTAGGGTTTAGGGTTTAGGGTTTAGGGTTTAGGGTTTAGGGTTTAGGGTTTAGGGTTTAGGGTTTAGGGTTTAGGGTTTAGGGTTTAGGGTTTAGGGTTTAGGGTTTAGGGTTTAGGGTTTAGGGTTTAGGGTTTAGGGTTTAGGGTTTAGGGTTTAGGGTTTAGGGTTTAGGGTTTAGGGTTTAGGGTTTAGGGTTTAGGGTTTAGGGTTTAGGGTTTAGGGTTTAGGGTTTAGGGTTTAGGGTTTAGGGTTTAGGGTTTAGGGTTTAGGGTTTAGGGTTTAGGGTTTAGGGTTTAGGGTTTAGGGTTTAGGGTTAGGGTTTAGGGTTTAGGGTTTAGGGTTTAGGGTTTAGGGTTTAGGGTTTAGGGTTTAGGGTTTAGGGTTTAGGGTTTAGGGTTTAGGGTTTAGGGTTTAGGGTTTAGGGTTTAGGGTTTAGGGTTTAGGGTTTAGGGTTTAGGGTTTAGGGTTTAGGGTTTAGGGTTTAGGGTTTAGGGTTTAGGGTTTAGGGTTTAGGGTTTAGGGTTTAGGGTTTAGGGTTTAGGGTTTAGGGTTTAGGGTTTAGGGTTTAGGGTTTAGGGTTTAGGGTTTAGGGTTTAGGGTTTAGGGTTTAGGGTTTAGGGTTTAGGGTTTAGGGTTTAGGGTTTAGGGTTTAGGGTTTAGGGTTTAGGGTTTAGGGTTTAGGGTTTAGGGTTTAGGGTTTAGGGTTTAGGGTTTAGGGTTTAGGGTTTAGGGTTTAGGGTTTAGGGTTTAGGGTTTAGGGTTTAGGGTTTAGGGTTTAGGGTTTAGGGTTTAGGGTTTAGGGTTTAGGGTTTAGGGTTTAGGGTTTAGGGTTTAGGGTTTAGGGTTTAGGGTTTAGGGTTTAGGGTTTAGGGTTTAGGGTTTAGGGTTTAGGGGTTTAGGGTTTAGGGTTTAGGGTTTAGGGTTTAGGGTTTAGGGTTTAGGGTTTAGGGTTTAGGGTTTAGGGTTTAGGGTTTAGGGTTTAGGGTTTAGGGTTTAGGGTTTAGGGTTTAGGGTTTAGGGTTTAGGGTTTAGGGTTTAGGGTTTAGGGTTTAGGGTTTAGGGTTTAGGGTTTAGGGTTTAGGGTTTAGGGTTTAGGGTTTAGGGTTTAGGGTTTAGGGTTTAGGGTTTAGGGTTTAGGGTTTAGGGTTTAGGGTTTAGGGTTTAGGGTTTAGGGTTTAGGGTTTAGGGTTTAGGGTTTAGGGTTTAGGGTTTAGGGTTTAGGGTTTAGGGTTTAGGGTTTAGGGTTTAGGGTTTAGGGTTTAGGGTTTAGGGTTTAGGGTTTAGGGTTTAGGGTTTAGGGTTTAGGGTTTAGGGTTTAGGGTTTAGGGTTTAGGGTTTAGGGTTTAGGGTTTAGGGTTTAGGGTTTAGGGTTTAGGGTTTAGGGTTTAGGGTTTAGGGTTTTTAGGGTTTAGGGTTTAGGGTTTAGGGTTTAGGGTTTAGGGTTTAGGGTTTAGGGTTTAGGGTTTAGGGTTTAGGGTTTAGGGTTTAGGGTTTAGGGTTTAGGGTTTAGGGTTTAGGGTTTAGGGTTTAGGGTTTAGGGTTTAGGGTTAGGGTTTAGGGTTTAGGGTTTAGGGTTTAGGGTTTAGGGTTTAGGGTTTAGGGTTTAGGGTTTAGGGTTTAGGGTTTAGGGTTTAGGGTTTAGGGTTTAGGGTTTAGGGTTTAGGGTTTAGGGTTTAGGGTTTAGGGTTTAGGGTTTAGGGTTTAGGGTTTAGGGTTTAGGGTTTAGGGTTTAGGGTTTAGGGTTTAGGGTTTAGGGTTTAGGGTTTAGGGTTTAGGGTTTAGGGTTTAGGGTTTAGGGTTTAGGGTTTAGGGTTTAGGGTTTAGGGTTTAGGGTTTAGGGTTTAGGGTTTAGGGTTTAGGGTTTAGGGTTTAGGGTTTAGGGTTTAGGGTTTAGGGTTTAGGGTTTAGGGTTTAGGGTTTAGGGTTTAGGGTTTAGGGTTTAGGGTTTAGGGTTTAGGGTTTAGGGTTTAGGGTTTAGGGTTTAGGGTTTAGGGTTTAGGGTTTAGGGTTTAGGGTTTAGGGTTTAGGGTTTAGGGTTTAGGGTTTAGGGTTTAGGGTTTAGGGTTTAGGGTTTAGGGTTTAGGGTTTAGGGTTTAGGGTTTAGGGTTTAGGGTTTAGGGTTTAGGGTTTAGGGTTTAGGGTTTAGGGTTTAGGGTTTAGGGTTTAGGGTTTAGGGTTTAGGGTTTAGGGTTTAGGGTTTAGGGTTTAGGGTTTAGGGTTTAGGGTTTAGGGTTTAGGGTTTAGGGTTTAGGGTTTAGGGTTTAGGGTTTAGGGTTTAGGGTTTAGGGTTTAGGGTTTAGGGTTTAGGGTTTAGGGTTTAGGGTTTAGGGTTTAGGGTTTAGGGTTTAGGGTTTAGGGTTTAGGGTTTAGGGTTTAGGGTTTAGGGTTTAGGGTTTAGGGTTTAGGGTTTAGGGTTTAGGGTTTAGGGTTTAGGGTTTAGGGTTTAGGGTTTAGGGTTTAGGGTTTAGGGTTTAGGGTTTAGGGTTTAGGGTTTAGGGTTTAGGGTTTAGGGTTTAGGGTTTAGGGTTTAGGGTTTAGGGTTTAGGGTTTAGGGTTTAGGGTTTAGGGTTTAGGGTTTAGGGTTTAGGGTTTAGGGTTTAGGGTTTAGGGTTTAGGGTTTAGGGTTTAGGGTTTAGGGTTTAGGGTTTAGGGTTTAGGGTTTAGGGTTTAGGGTTTAGGGTTTAGGGTTTAGGGTTTAGGGTTTAGGGTTTAGGGTTTAGGGTTTAGGGTTTAGGGTTTAGGGTTTAGGGTTTAGGGTTTAGGGTTTTAGGGTTTAGGGTTTAGGGTTTAGGGTTTAGGGTTTAGGGTTTAGGGTTTAGGGTTTAGGGTTTAGGGTTTAGGGTTTAGGGTTTAGGGTTTAGGGTTTAGGGTTTAGGGTTTAGGGTTTAGGGTTTAGGGTTTAGGGTTTAGGGTTTAGGGTTTAGGGTTTAGGGTTTAGGGTTTAGGGTTTAGGGTTTAGGGTTTAGGGTTTAGGGTTTAGGGTTTAGGGTTTAGGGTTTAGGGTTTAGGGTTTAGGGTTTAGGGTTTAGGGTTTAGGGTTTAGGGTTTAGGGTTTAGGGTTTAGGGTTTAGGGTTTAGGGTTTAGGGTTTAGGGTTTAGGGTTTAGGGTTTAGGGTTTAGGGTTTAGGGTTTAGGGTTTAGGGTTTAGGGTTTAGGGTTTAGGGTTTAGGGTTTAGGGTTTAGGGTTTAGGGTTTAGGGTTTAGGGTTTAGGGTTTAGGGTTTAGGGTTTAGGGTTTAGGGTTTAGGGTTTAGGGTTTAGGGTTTAGGGTTTAGGGTTTAGGGTTTAGGGTTTAGGGTTTAGGGTTTAGGGTTTAGGGTTTAGGGTTTAGGGTTTAGGGTTTAGGGTTTAGGGTTTAGGGTTTAGGGTTTAGGGTTTAGGGTTTAGGGTTTAGGGTTTAGGGTTTAGGGTTTAGGGTTTAGGGTTTAGGGTTTAGGGTTTAGGGTTTAGGGTTTAGGGTTTAGGGTTTAGGGTTTAGGGTTTAGGGTTTAGGGTTTAGGGTTTAGGGTTTAGGGTTTAGGGTTTAGGGTTTAGGGTTTAGGGTTTAGGGTTTAGGGTTTAGGGTTTAGGGTTTAGGGTTTAGGGTTTAGGGTTTAGGGTTTAGGGTTTAGGGTTTAGGGTTTAGGGTTTAGGGTTTAGGGTTTAGGGTTTAGGGTTTAGGGTTTAGGGTTTAGGGTTTAGGGTTTAGGGTTTAGGGTTTAGGGTTTAGGGTTTAGGGTTTAGGGTTTAGGGTTTAGGGTTTAGGGTTTAGGGTTTAGGGTTTAGGGTTTAGGGTTTAGGGTTTAGGGTTTAGGGTTTAGGGTTTAGGGTTTAGGGTTTAGGGTTTAGGGTTTAGGGTTTAGGGTTTAGGGTTTAGGGTTTAGGGTTTAGGGTTTAGGGTTTAGGGTTTAGGGTTTAGGGTTTAGGGTTTAGGGTTTAGGGTTTAGGGTTTAGGGTTTAGGGTTTAGGGTTTAGGGTTTAGGGTTTAGGGTTTAGGGTTTAGGGTTTAGGGTTTAGGGTTTAGGGTTTAGGGTTTAGGGTTTAGGGTTTAGGGTTTAGGGTTTAGGGTTTAGGGTTTAGGGTTTAGGGTTTAGGGTTTAGGGTTTAGGGTTTAGGGTTTAGGGTTTAGGGTTTAGGGTTTAGGGTTTAGGGTTTAGGGTTTAGGGTTTAGGGTTTAGGGTTTAGGGTTTAGGGTTTAGGGTTTAGGGTTTAGGGTTTAGGGTTTAGGGTTTAGGGTTTAGGGTTTAGGGTTTAGGGTTTAGGGTTTAGGGTTTAGGGTTTAGGGTTTAGGGTTTAGGGTTTAGGGTTTAGGGTTTAGGGTTTAGGGTTTAGGGTTTAGGGTTTAGGGTTTAGGGTTTAGGGTTTAGGGTTTAGGGTTTAGGGTTTAGGGTTTAGGGTTTAGGGTTTAGGGTTTAGGGTTTAGGGTTTAGGGTTTAGGGTTTAGGGTTTAGGGTTTAGGGTTTAGGGTTTAGGGTTTAGGGTTTAGGGTTTAGGGTTTAGGGTTTAGGGTTTAGGGTTTAGGGTTTAGGGTTTAGGGTTTAGGGTTTAGGGTTTAGGGTTTAGGGTTTAGGGTTTAGGGTTTAGGGTTTAGGGTTTAGGGTTTAGGGTTTAGGGTTTAGGGTTTAGGGTTTAGGGTTTAGGGTTTAGGGTTTAGGGTTTAGGGTTTAGGGTTTAGGGTTTAGGGTTTAGGGTTTAGGGTTTAGGGTTTAGGGTTTAGGGTTTAGGGTTTAGGGTTTAGGGTTTAGGGTTTAGGGTTTAGGGTTTAGGGTTTAGGGTTTAGGGTTTAGGGTTTAGGGTTTAGGGTTTAGGGTTTAGGGTTTAGGGTTTAGGGTTTAGGGTTTAGGGTTTAGGGTTTAGGGTTTAGGGTTTAGGGTTTAGGGTTTAGGGTTTAGGGTTTAGGGTTTAGGGTTTAGGGTTTAGGGTTTAGGGTTTAGGGTTTAGGGTTTAGGGTTTAGGGTTTAGGGTTTAGGGTTTAGGGTTTAGGGTTTAGGGTTTAGGGTTTAGGGTTTAGGGTTTAGGGTTTAGGGTTTAGGGTTTAGGGTTTAGGGTTTAGGGTTTAGGGTTTAGGGTTTAGGGTTTAGGGTTTAGGGTTTAGGGTTTAGGGTTTAGGGTTTAGGGTTTAGGGTTTAGGGTTTAGGGTTTAGGGTTTAGGGTTTAGGGTTTAGGGTTTAGGGTTTAGGGTTTAGGGTTTAGGGTTTAGGGTTTAGGGTTTAGGGTTTAGGGTTTAGGGTTTAGGGTTTAGGGTTTAGGGTTTAGGGTTTAGGGTTTAGGGTTTAGGGTTTAGGGTTTAGGGTTTAGGGTTTAGGGTTTAGGGTTTAGGGTTTAGGGTTTAGGGTTTAGGGTTTAGGGTTTAGGGTTTAGGGTTTAGGGTTTAGGGTTTAGGGTTTAGGGTTTAGGGTTTAGGGTTTAGGGTTTAGGGTTTAGGGTTTAGGGTTTAGGGTTTAGGGTTTAGGGTTTAGGGTTTAGGGTTTAGGGTTTAGGGTTTAGGGTTTAGGGTTTAGGGTTTAGGGTTTAGGGTTTAGGGTTTAGGGTTTAGGGTTTAGGGTTTAGGGTTTAGGGTTTAGGGTTTAGGGTTTAGGGTTTAGGGTTTAGGGTTTAGGGTTTAGGGTTTAGGGTTTAGGGTTTAGGGTTTAGGGTTTAGGGTTTAGGGTTTAGGGTTTAGGGTTTAGGGTTTAGGGTTTAGGGTTTAGGGTTTAGGGTTTAGGGTTTAGGGTTTAGGGTTTAGGGTTTAGGGTTTAGGGTTTAGGGTTTAGGGTTTAGGGTTTAGGGTTTAGGGTTTAGGGTTTAGGGTTTAGGGTTTAGGGTTTAGGGTTTAGGGTTTAGGGTTTAGGGTTTAGGGTTTAGGGTTTAGGGTTTAGGGTTTAGGGTTTAGGGTTTAGGGTTTAGGGTTTAGGGTTTAGGGTTTAGGGTTTAGGGTTTAGGGTTTAGGGTTTAGGGTTTAGGGTTTAGGGTTTAGGGTTTAGGGTTTAGGGTTTAGGGTTTAGGGTTTAGGGTTTAGGGTTTAGGGTTTAGGGTTTAGGGTTTAGGGTTTAGGGTTTAGGGTTTAGGGTTTAGGGTTTAGGGTTTAGGGTTTAGGGTTTAGGGTTTAGGGTTTAGGGTTTAGGGTTTAGGGTTTAGGGTTTAGGGTTTAGGGTTTAGGGTTTAGGGTTTAGGGTTTAGGGTTTAGGGTTTAGGGTTTAGGGTTTAGGGTTTAGGGTTTAGGGTTTAGGGTTTAGGGTTTAGGGTTTAGGGTTTAGGGTTTAGGGTTTAGGGTTTAGGGTTTAGGGTTTAGGGTTTAGGGTTTAGGGTTTAGGGTTTAGGGTTTAGGGTTTAGGGTTTAGGGTTTAGGGTTTAGGGTTTAGGGTTTAGGGTTTAGGGTTTAGGGTTTAGGGTTTAGGGTTTAGGGTTTAGGGTTTAGGGTTTAGGGTTTAGGGTTTAGGGTTTAGGGTTTAGGGTTTAGGGTTTAGGGTTTAGGGTTTAGGGTTTAGGGTTTAGGGTTTAGGGTTTAGGGTTTAGGGTTTAGGGTTTAGGGTTTAGGGTTTAGGGTTTAGGGT
>NC_141160.1:5000-7500 GCF_053477565.2 Lygodium microphyllum
TAAACCCTAAACCCTAAACCCTAAACCCTAAACCCTAAACCCTAAACCCTAAACCCTAAACCCTAAACCCTAAACCCTAAACCCTAAACCCTAAACCCTAAACCCTAAACCCTAAACCCTAAACCCTAAACCCTAAACCCTAAACCCTAAACCCTAAACCCTAAACCCTAAACCCTAAACCCTAAACCCTAAACCCTAAACCCTAAACCCTAAACCCTAAACCCTAAACCCTAAACCCTAAACCCTAAACCCTAAACCCTAAACCCTAAACCCTAAACCCTAAACCCTAAACCCTAAACCCTAAACCCTAAACCCTAAACCCTAAACCCTAAACCCTAAACCCTAAACCCTAAACCCTAAACCCTAAACCCTAAACCCTAAACCCTAAACCCTAAACCCTAAACCCTAAACCCTAAACCCTAAACCCTAAACCCTAAACCCTAAACCCTAAACCCTAAACCCTAAACCCTAAACCCTAAACCCTAAACCCTAAACCCTAAACCCTAAACCCTAAACCCTAAACCCTAAACCCTAAACCCTAAACCCTAAACCCTAAACCCTAAACCCTAAACCCTAAACCCTAAACCCTAAACCCTAAACCCTAAACCCTAAACCCTAAACCCTAAACCCTAAACCCTAAACCCTAAACCCTAAACCCTAAACCCTAAACCCTAAACCCTAAACCCTAAACCCTAAACCCTAAACCCTAAACCCTAAACCCTAAACCCTAAACCCTAAACCCTAAACCCTAAACCCTAAACCCTAAACCCTAAACCCTAAACCCTAAACCCTAAACCCTAAACCCTAAACCCTAAACCCTAAACCCTAAACCCTAAACCCTAAACCCTAAACCCTAAACCCTAAACCCTAAACCCTAAACCCTAAACCCTAAACCCTAAACCCTAAACCCTAAACCCTAAACCCTAAACCCTAAACCCTAAACCCTAAACCCTAAACCCTAAACCCTAAACCCTAAACCCTAAACCCTAAACCCTAAACCCTAAACCCTAAACCCTAAACCCTAAACCCTAAACCCTAAACCCTAAACCCTAAACCCTAAACCCTAAACCCTAAACCCTAAACCCTAAACCCTAAACCCTAAACCCTAAACCCTAAACCCTAAACCCTAAACCCTAAACCCTAAACCCTAAACCCTAAACCCTAAACCCTAAACCCTAAACCCTAAACCCTAAACCCTAAACCCTAAACCCTAAACCCTAAACCCTAAACCCTAAACCCTAAACCCTAAACCCTAAACCCTAAACCCTAAACCCTAAACCCTAAACCCTAAACCCTAAACCCTAAACCCTAAACCCTAAACCCTAAACCCTAAACCCTAAACCCTAAACCCTAAACCCTAAACCCTAAACCCTAAACCCTAAACCCTAAACCCTAAACCCTAAACCCTAAACCCTAAACCCTAAACCCTAAACCCTAAACCCTAAACCCTAAACCCTAAACCCTAAACCCTAAACCCTAAACCCTAAACCCTAAACCCTAAACCCTAAACCCTAAACCCTAAACCCTAAACCCTAAACCCTAAACCCTAAACCCTAAACCCTAAACCCTAAACCCTAAACCCTAAACCCTAAACCCTAAACCCTAAACCCTAAACCCTAAACCCTAAACCCTAAACCCTAAACCCTAAACCCTAAACCCTAAACCCTAAACCCTAAACCCTAAACCCTAAACCCTAAACCCTAAACCCTAAACCCTAAACCCTAAACCCTAAACCCTAAACCCTAAACCCTAAACCCTAAACCCTAAACCCTAAACCCTAAACCCTAAACCCTAAACCCTAAACCCTAAACCCTAAACCCTAAACCCTAAACCCTAAACCCTAAACCCTAAACCCTAAACCCTAAACCCTAAACCCTAAACCCTAAACCCTAAACCCTAAACCCTAAACCCTAAACCCTAAACCCTAAACCCTAAACCCTAAACCCTAAACCCTAAACCCTAAACCCTAAACCCTAAACCCTAAACCCTAAACCCTAAACCCTAAACCCTAAACCCTAAACCCTAAACCCTAAACCCTAAACCCTAAACCCTAAACCCTAAACCCTAAACCCTAAACCCTAAACCCTAAACCCTAAACCCTAAACCCTAAACCCTAAACCCTAAACCCTAAACCCTAAACCCTAAACCCTAAACCCTAAACCCTAAACCCTAAACCCTAAACCCTAAACCCTAAACCCTAAACCCTAAACCCTAAACCCTAAACCCTAAACCCTAAACCCTAAACCCTAAACCCTAAACCCTAAACCCTAAACCCTAAACCCTAAACCCTAAACCCTAAACCCTAAACCCTAAACCCTAAACCCTAAACCCTAAACCCTAAACCCTAAACCCTAAACCCTAAACCCTAAACCCTAAACCCTAAACCCTAAACCCTAAACCCTAAACCCTAAACCCTAAACCCTAAACCCTAAACCCTAAACCCTAAACCCTAAACCCTAAACCCTAAACCCTAAACCCTAAACCCTAAACCCTAAACCCT